>NC_142606.1:28884984-29089125 GCF_041222555.1 Hakea prostrata
CTAGGATCACGATCGGAAACAATACTCAATGGCACACCATGCGGGCGAACCACATTATCCACGTAAAGCCTTGCTAGCCTTATCCAGTATGAGTGATCTTCATAGGAATGAAGTGGGCTGATTTGGTCAACCTATCAACAATCACCCACACGGTGTCATTGCCTTTACTTGTCCGAGGCAAGCTAGTCACAAAGTCCATAGAGATATCCTCCCACTTCCAACTAGGAATAGGAAGAGGTTGAAGTAATCCAGATGGGGGTTGTCGAACGGCTTTCACACGTTGGCAAGTCTCACACTTGGCAACAAAATCATCAACATCAGCCTTCGGACCAATCCACCAAAAATGTTCCTTCAAGTCCTTGTACATCTTGGTGCTTCCCGGGTGTATAGTAAAGACTAACTGGTGTGCTTCCTTCAATATTTCCTTTCTTAATTTCTTCGTTTTGTGAGCACGCACGAGTCTTCCTCTAAACAATAAAGCACCATCCATGGATATACCAAAGTCGGGGTCCGACTCAGGATTCGAAGAAATCTTCTCAACTTTGATCAAAAGTTCTTGGTCAGAACTCTGCAGAGCAACAATCTTATCTCTAAGGCCAGATCTTGCCGTCATGGCAGAAAGAATAAAATCAGAATTCTCGGGGGACAATTTCCAAATCAAAACTCTCAATAGAAGACCACAATGGTAAACTCAAAGCATTCAAATCCAAAGTCTTCTTCTGGTTCTTCCTACTAAGAGCATCAGCAACAACGTTTGCCTTCCCGGGGGTGATCTTGAATATCACAATCATAATCGAGAGACTAGTTCCAACCATCTCCTTTGTCTCATGTTCAACTCCTTTTGGGTAAAGAAGTATTTCAAACTCTTATGATCCGTGAAAATGGCAATCTTCTCACCGTAGAGGTAATGTCTCCAAATCTTCAAAGCAAAGACAACAGCGGCAAGTTCTAGATCGTGAGTGGGGTAATTCCGCTCATAATCTTTCAATTGCCGAGAAGCATAGGCTACGACCTTGCCATGTTGCATCAGTACGCAACCCAATCCAATCTTTGGCGCATCGGTATAAACTGTCATACCACCGGAACTATCAGGTATAGTCAAAACCGGGGCACTTGTCAATCTATCTTTCAACTCTTGGAAATTCTTCTCACAGGGGGTAGACCAAACAAACTTTTCTTCTTTCTGGTCAACTTAGTCATAGGAGCAGCCAACCGAGAAAAGTTCTCAATAAACCTTCTGTAGTAACCCGCCAATCCAAGAAAACTTCTTATTTCCGTTACCGACTTCGGTCTTTCCCAATCAGCCACGGCTTGAACTTTTTCGGGATCGACACGAATACCTTCGGCTGAAACCACATGGCCAAGGAATACTACTCTCTTAAGCCCGAGAAATCACACTTGCTAAACTTAGCGTACAACTTCTTTTCTCGCAACCTTTGCAAAGTGAAACTTAGATGGCTCGCATGCTCTTCTTCGCTCTTCGAATAGATCAAGATGTCGTCGATGAATACAATCACAAACTTATCAAGCACATCGTGAAATACTCGGTTCATGAGGTCCATGAACACCGCAGGAGCATTGGTCAATCCGAAGGGCATGACCCTAAACTCGTAGTGACCATACCGTGTTCGGAAAGCTGTCTTGAAGATATCACTAGACTTCACTTTCAATTGGTGATATCCGGATCTTAAGTCAATCTTTGAGAACACAACTGCACCCTTTAGCGATCGAAGAGATCATCTATTCCGGGCAGCGGGTATCTATTCTTGATAGTCGGCTTATTCAACTCACGGTAGTCGATGCACGGCGCATACTACCGTCTTTCTTCTTGACAAACAAGACCGGAGCTCCCCAAGGTGATACACTAGGTTGTACGAAACCTCTATCAATGAGTTCATTCAACTGATTTTGCAACTCTTTCAACTCAGTAGGAGCCATCCTATACGGAGCTTTAGATACCGGAGCGGCACCGGGGACGAGATCAATAGAAAACTTCGACATCCCTGTCTGGAGGCACTCCCGATAGATCATCGGGGAAGACATCAACAAAGTCACGGAGACAACCACGACTTCATCGACTCTTTTCTCCACTTTACCCTTGCCTTGAGATGAAGCATCATCCACTAGGGCATAGACTTGCATCGGTGCAGACGACACCTTCTTACAAACCCTTCTCTTCTCACCATGAAATTCTAAGACCGGACTTCCACAAATATGGGGCTGAATCTTCTTTGAGGAACAAAGAAACACGGCTTTGTGGGCTGTTAACCAATCAATTCCCAAAATAACATCGAAGTCCTTCATATCAAGAAGTACAAAATTGGCTTCCAAGTTCTTCTCACCAATCAACACGGGACATTTAGATAACCCCTTATCTAGTTTCACAACGAGGACCAGTGGGTGTACTAATCAATAAACAACTAGACAACTTCTCGGGGATTAGGTCGGTCTTCTTGATGAATGCGAGATGACATGAACGAATGAGATGCACCCGTATCAAATAAGACAAATGCAGAAATAGAAGCAACTAACAATGTACACTGTAATCACTTCATGGCTTGGATCTGCTCGGCCTTTGGAAATCTTGAACACTCTACCGAGAGGGAGGAGTAGGAGCACTCTTCACCACTTGGAGCGGGGCTGCTTTGGACGGGCCGCCGGACGAGCACGAGCGAAATGACCAGCTTGCTTGCGGTAAAAGCAAACGGGATTCTTTGGGTCCAAGCCTGGGGTAGCTGCAGCGAGAGGGCTTACGAACAAAAGGCCTAGCACTTGCACTCCTTTGGTGGTCGGTTTCCGCCATCTTGTCTAAAGCTGGCCGGGCTGCTGAAAACCCGAGTTCGACCTACACTCCTAGGCTGAAAGGTAGGAGTGGGGTAGGGTGTAGGTCTCACAAAACGCCGATCATTACGATCCACCAACCCGGGGTTCCTTGGCTGCCGGGGCCTTTGCACACGTGCACTTTCCTTCTCTGTTTCTTCCAACTTCTTCGAGTTACTGCACCACTTGAGCATAGCTCACTATAGGCTGGGTGTGTGAGGTAAGCTTTAATGGCGGGCGCGAGTCCTTTGAAGAACTTCTTCGCTTTGGCGAGATCGACCTTCGAGAGAATGCGGAGCAAAGAAATGAAGCTCCTCAAACTTCTGTTGGTACTCCAACACGGACAAAGATCCTTGTGTGAGAACCATAAACTCGGCTTCCTTCGCATCTTTCACCGCCTCGGGGAAATAATTCATACAAAAAGCCTCTTTGAACAACTCTCCCAAGTTACAACTCCTGCATGCAAACCTTCCAAAACAGGCCGAGTGGAGGTCCACCATGCATCGGCTTCTTGTTGCAACACATTTCAGCAAACGAGAATCTTACGAGCTTCCGAGCATTGCGGATGTCGGAAAGCCTTCTCCAACTCACGAAGCCACTTGTTAGGAAACAAGGGATCCTTGGTAACTCCGGTGAAAGTGGGTACTTGCATCTTGAGAAAACTCTCCATCGGGCGAGTATGAGGAGTTCAGCTAAACCTCCCGCATTCGGGGCTGCGGCATGAGGATTCACATTAGCACCGGTTCGAGTCTCATTGTGCGAGTCATGAAACCCACCAACATCTGGTTGAGCCGAGCTGCTTCTGCTGCTGCATCATATTGCCCATAATATTGGCAATATCACGGAAGCTTCCAACATTCGGGGCACCGGGTATCTCATGGGTACCCTGATCAACATTAGGTATCTCACCACCTCCATGAGGTATTTCACCACCTCCCTGAGGTATTTCACCACCTCCTTGACCCTTTGGATTCACCACGCCCACTTCTCGGAGTAACCATTCTGCAAAGCGAGAACATCAAAATACCGAATTTCGAAGTTTCAACATAAACCACAAGTCCAAATGATTTGAAAACTTAAATCATGCTTAAATATATCCATATAGTCATCAAACAATAATCCATAAGGCAAAAATCACATTTTCCAAAAATTCAACAGCAAAAGAGGTCTCTGTGACCATTGGTCGAGTGATTGGTCGGTCGACCCGGTCGACCAATGAGTCGACCAATCAAGACGAGAATGCGAAAATTCGCATTATAAGCCTCATTTCCACATTCCAACTTCATTTTATCCTCTTTCAAAGGTGAGAGAGCTCTAGGGAAAGTCTCCAAAGGTTCTTACAAGTGTTCTTGAGGTGTTTTGGTGCTTCAACAACAACACATCAACACACAACCATCACAAACAAGGTAAATCTCTCATTCTTTCTTCCATTTTCATCTTCTCATGCTTGCATTTCAATCAAAACCATGCTTTGCTTGTATCCAATGCTAGAAATCATGCTTAGGAATGCTTAGAAACATATTCCTTAGGTTTCAAACACAATGCCATGCATAGACAACAAGTTCTAACATATTGGTGTTCATCTCTTAGCGTTTTCATACCGAAATCGTTATCTTTAGAAAATTTTCGTTTTCTCACAAACCGCTTGAAATTTCCGCACGAAATCAAATGCTACATGCTCAAGATGATATTGTAGATAGGTCCATAAAATTTGATTTAACCAATTTCAACTTTTCAAAAATCCAATTTTGACCTAAATTGCAAAATCCCCAAATTTTCCTTCTTGCTGAATTTTTCGCTTTAATTCAAGTTTTCGATCGATTTTCTTCAAACAAACTTCATAGACATGAAATTCCAAGTATTGCGCACATGCTAGTATGTTCAAATCAAATTTTCCCCAAATTTGAAATTTTCCGAAAAATTACGAAAATACCCTTTTGGCTCAAATCTTAAAGTAGCACTAGCTGGAAATGTCTCTTGTCTCTTTCACGAGATACACACTATGCGAGAGGGGAGGGCGGGGACGAGGTAGAGGTCGTGGTCGCATTGTAGGGGCACTTAGGGGGCGGAGGTCGGGTTCCTTCGAGCCTAGACGGGAGGTTCGGAGGCCGGACATGTTCGACACACCTCGGGCCGAGTTTTTGTACGAGGCCTACTTCGATTCTTGTAACATCGAGTTGGGACGTCTACTTCACCTACGCCCAGCTCGGAGTCTTTAGGATTCGGCGAGAGATTCGACACGTTGCGGTGGACTCATCTCTTCAGCGAGGATCTGCCGGTATACCGGGAGCTAGTGAGGTTGTTCTTCGACAACCTTACCTACACGAGAGGAGGCTCGAGGTCAAGGACATCCACTTAGACTTGTCCTAAGGAGCGGGGTCTTCCGGACTCAGATTCGCTTTTCCACCCGAGCCTTGGCTGAGATCTTGCGGGTTCCTTACTATCCACGGCGGTGTGTGTGGATACTGCGAGAGCAGATTTGGACAGCTATACGATGCCGTACGAGCTACGCGAGATATGCTCTACACTATGGGATAGTCGTCGATGCTTCACTCCGTGGACCAGCGGACGGATGACGGATTCTGCACGGATTATCGGTCGCATAGTCGGCCGAAACATTATGCCGAAGGCCGGACATCACCATCGGGTCACGGTGATGGAGGCCTTAGTCATCTACCGCATCTACATGGGCTTCGAGATCGATCTCTCCTACATCATTCGGCGGGTCATCTTTGGACTTGGTTCTGCGGCCTAGCATGCGGAACCTTTGCTATGGGAGGCTACGACCTTGATCTTCGGGCATTTCGGGGTGAGTTTCGAGGATACACCGGTGGACACTGGTTCCACGGGGATACGTCATCGGGACTCGGACCATTCGTCGGATGAGGCTGCGGCGATGCGAGAGATCTCCTGGTCCGGAGGGTGAGGATGATGAGGAGTCGGAGGATGAGGATCGGGAGTCGAGAGGATGGAGGAGAGGATATCGGTCTGATAGTGATGATCGGGCCGGAGACGATCTGAGAGATGCACGAGGCTGAGCCGGTGCATCACGAGTTTCCTTCATCACACTTCGAGGCGGTGGCCCTTCTCATGCGGTTCCGGAGACTTCGGATCTTGGGGCACGAGATGAGATCGATGACTTCCATGCTAGAGAGGATGGAGGTCGGACGGGAGCAGATGTATGAGAGGATGGAGTCACGACGGGATAGGATAGAGCATCGGGTGACTCGGCTAGCGGAGGAGTTCGGAGCATACGAGAGATCGAGAGAAGATCACCTAGATAGATTGTACCCTAGGATTTTCATTTATGCATTTCGGATGTAATCGTTGTAAAAGCTTTTGAAATTAATGAAGTTCATTTTGTTTCACTTAATTATTGTATATTATGCACCTTTCTTTTCTTTGCATTAGTGACATTTATTTAAGTATAATTATGGTATGTTATTCGGAAATGTTCTGTTATGCTTCATAGGTTAAGTTTCTAATCCAAGTGTTCTATTATTCACTTCTAAGAGTAGAGGAGTCATTTCGGATCAATGACTCGGGGAATGTTCGATTATTGTCTTTTGTGGTTAGGATTTCCTCGAACCTTGGGCTACGATACCAATCTGTCACATCCTCCCAGCCCGGTACCCTATCGGCATGCCCGAGAGTGTGATCCACGGCCCGAAGATCAGGTATCGAGTAATCAACCTCCCACATAAACAATAACATAATCATGAACAATAATAATAAAAGTGCGGAAGATAAACCATAGATCCAAATAAGGAAAGAATGAATCATATATAAATCAGAGTACTAGATATAATCAGAGTGTCTAAATCAGATAAGTAAAGTGAGGCGAAATCCCACTCTACAACCAGCGGAAAAGTAGTTCTAAAAGAGAATAAGCAAGATAGAATCTAATCCCAATAGCAGGTACAATAGGTAACTAAATTGTTCTCAATCTTATAGACAACATCCCTATAAGTATAAATCTCATAAACGGCACAAGGCGCTTCCACTCTATGGTCGGACTAAGCATCGTACGGAGCATAACCACTCGCGGGATCTTCGGTGTAATTGTTGTAACCGCAATCACCTTCCTGGAGATATGCCTCTTCTCCTTGCGCTTCTTCATACGGGCCGTCATGATATTCGGACACTGTAGAATAGTCTAACAAACATTGTACAATAAAGGAATGAGTTTCAAAGAAACTCGGTAAGGCGATTAAATCCATAATAACATAAATGGCGGGATTTCAGAACAAACATAAATGCAATATGGTATGAAACAAACAATGAATGTATGAATCTAACTCTACATGTATCTTTGGTCTCTATTGGCGGACATGCTTTAAGTCATAGCACCGTACTTCTTTAGGAAGGTCTCAATCACTCATCATCGGTTGGTAATGGGTCCGGCATCCCTCGGGACATTCCATGGCTGGGGGTATAGGTCACCACTCTCTCACATCACCATTGGTCTAAGTACCGGCGCATGTCAGGGTAAAGCCTAGCCAAATGCAAGTCTTCTACTTAGTTACATCAAGTCGGATCCAGATACGTCCATTCCTCGTCCCGACGATCCTTTCCGGTATCCTTCACACTAGAGTCCTCATAGTCCACGACTACGGACTCATCAACCCTATTGGTCATCCACATATGGTAAACGGGAAGCTCTCACGTCCCCTCACGGGTTGGTTACCGGTCTTGAGCGCCCGTGAGCCCAAGTCTATCCATATGCAACCCTACCAATAAATGGCCCCCACAATGTGATTCTTGTCCTCTCACGGGTTGGTTACCGGTCTTGAGCGCCCATGAATCCCCATTGCTACCACGGGTCGTTCGGTCTCAATACCCCTCCGATTAGGGTCTGACATAACGGGACATCCTAGCCCAACACTACTAGACAGTCCTAGATATGTCATCCAACGGTTTAGGAAGGTGTCCAGAGGGCATCTCCGGAAACATCCCATAATATTCCCGTAGTTGTCCAAGGACGAAGTGTCAAAAGGACACCTCTCCTTTCCAAACCATACTTAAGCATACACAAGCATCAATTCATAACATCACATATATGGTAACTTCATATATGGAAAGAAATCAATAATTACAATCAATTTGTATATAACTGGTAAGTAAATCATACATGAGTCAATTCAATATAAATAAGTAATGCTACTGATATCAAGACAGTACCACAGTAGTATAACATTATAAGAATCTAATTAAAGAAATAACTTAACAAGATTCAAATATAGAAACTAAGATATGCAATTTATGTTGTTAAAGAAGTAACCATCCTTACCTTTTATAACTTGCAAAGGAATCCTAAGAAATCAAGTAAGATCTTGACAAACTTGAGAAGAAGGTCCTAAACAAGTGTATACAACATATTAGGAAAGATCCCTAACAGAAAAGATACCAAAACATCCAAAGCAGACCAATTGGAGTTCTTTGTACTCATTGGTCGAGTGGATTGGTCGACTAGTCGATCGACCAATCGATCGACCAATGCGAGACGATAGCCTATAAAATCAGAGTTTTGAGATATAAAATCCGAATTTGGTGGTTCAAAAGGGTACTAATCAAGGGGTAAACTACATTAGTAGTATCCTAACATATAGGGGATCTCAAAACACTAATCAAATCAAGTCATCAAGATACAAATTAGGAAACAAAAAGTTACCATAATTAGATCAATCATGGTTCTTGAAGAATTCAAGATAGAAATCAAAGACAAGAACAATAGGAGAATGAATCATTGATTCAGGTAAAGGTATCATGAAAAGGATACTTAGATCTTCAAGAAAATAGACCTAAGAGCATAAATCTAAATAAGGAAACAAAACCTACCATATATGTAACTATCATGATTCATGAAGAAAACATGGTATGGTAGAAGAGAAACAACTAGAGATTGATAGATCATGGATCATGAAAAGAAAACACAGCAATTGACTACTAACATGATCAATATAGTAGATCTAAGGAGATCGGAATTCAAATCAAAAGATAAACAAAGACTAGATCATGGTTTGATCATGATTCCTTCAAAAGCTTGCAATGATCATGGTTAAGATCATTGCATTAGCCATTAATCCTTAGGAAGATCATGAGAGACAAGTCCAGAGATGTTTGCAACAGAGAATGCAGCATCTCCTCTACTGTCTCAACTCAAAAAGGAAAGAAAAACAGAGATGGAGGAGAAGAAGAGAGTGTAGACATACCTTTGATGCAAAAGGAATAGTTTTGACGAAGATCCGTCAAGAAAAACACCAAGGATGCAAGGGAGATGACTTGCAGAGGTCTTTGGTTCGTTCCAAAGAGTTTGGAGGCAGAAAATACGAAGTAGACTCGAGATTGGACTTAAATAGAGCAAGCAAGACCTAATTGCCAAAGACAGCACCCATTGGTCGAGTGGATTGGTCGACTGGTCCAGTCGACCAATCAGTCGACCAATGCGACAACGACAACACCTAAACAGGGAATTGAAGACCCAGATCAAATCCAATCCTAAAGGGGTTTTGCACACATATCAAGTGACTTACCTAATAGGTAGAAATGCCTTCAAACCATGATAGAGAGCACTCCAAGTCCATCAACTAATCCGATCTTCATCAAGATTCAGTTTCCATAAATAGAACCTCAACATCAACTCTCATGGATTCAAAGCCAGACACCAAGTCCTCCACTGGGATGGCCCAAAGCTGACTTCTTACTTTACTTCGGGTCACTGGACCTACAATAAACAAGGTTTCCGGGTCAAGGTTAGGGCTGGGTTTTACAGGGATGGCCCATAGTTGACATCTTGCTTTACTTCGGGTTGTCGGACCTACAAACAACAGAGTTTTCGGGTCAAGGTTAGGGCTGAGTTTCACAGTGATTATGAAGAAGGTATTGCATCCTTGCAAACACCTCTTCTACTATTACCAAGGTTAGGAATGAATCTCCATTCATTCCAATGATCTTCATACTTGATTTTAACCATGATTGTTATGATTTCTTCATGAAGCCATGATCATTCCTTTGATTTGATTTCTCTAGCATGTTAGATCTGTTTTCATGTTAGACTCATGTATGATCTACTGTTTATGTTCTACTAGAATGAGATCTTATAATCTCTTCTTCCTCTCTTGAGTTCATAGTTTGTTTTCATAAAGAACTACGTTTTTTTTTTTTTTTATCAAATTTGTAAGTATTGATTTTGATCATTGTTTGGTGTCTAACTAGTTAGTCTTAGATTATGTTCCTAATGTTCTTTTGAAATTTCAGAGTGTTTTGAATCCTAGAAGATGAGTTTTGGATCAAAATTTTGAATTCTACTACATACTATTCATCTGGTCGATTGGACCAAGCTACCACCCAATCGACTTGGTCCAATTGACCAAGGCTAAAAGTAGCTTTGTTCTTCGTTTGATTTGATCCGTTTGACCTTTAATCTTCTAGGCATTTTTCCTAATGATGTTTTATACTTGTTTAGGGTTTATTTTCTAACTTTGGAACCATTCCCTTTGATCTTCGGATTTTCATAGAAGCTAATTAAGGTAAGGACAGTTGTTTCCATATTAACCTAGATTGCGTGATCTTAGTTTCTAATTTGGGAAACTCATGGATTTACTACTGTTATTGCATTTTCTAACTATGATGTTAATGTTGTAAATACAGTAGGACCTTACTCATGTATTTCTTTTATTACTTGATCATACATGAATACTTATTCATGTATATTACTTATTCAATTGATCATGTCTTTATATATTCTTCTATATGTTGAGATATCAGTTGTGTATTATCTGACTGAATTGGAAATGTGATTGATTAGGTATGAATTGGAATTGGGGAATGTCCTTTTGACATTTCTGTCCTTGGACATCAGTGGGAATGGTATGGGACATTTTGGATGGTGCCCTTTGACGCTTTCCCGAATTATTGTATGTTATACCTAGGGCTTGTCTAGCGGTGTTTGGCTAGGATGTCCCTATTATATCAGACCCGATTCGGAAGGGTATTGAGACCGAGTAACCCATGGTAGCAATGTGGGTTTATGGGAACTCAAGACCGGTAACCAACCCGTGAGAGGACATGGATCATATTGTGGGGGCCATTCATTGGTAGGGTCGCAATTAGTAGACTTGGGCTCATGGGCGCTCGAGACCAGTGAGTTATATCCATGAGAGGACATGAGAGCTTCACGTTTATTATTTGTGGATGACCAATAGGGTTGATGATGTGAAACCCAGCCCTGACCCTAATCCGGAAACTTTGTTATTTGTAGGTCCAGTGACCGGAAGTAAGGCAAGAAGTCATCTTTGGGCCATTTCTATTGAAGACTTGATGGTTGGATTGGAATCCATGAGTGTTGATGCTAGTGTCCCAATGGTGGAAACTGCACCCGGATGAAGATTGGATTAGTTGATGGTCTTGGAGTGGTCTTTGTATTGATTCAAAGGCATTTCTAACTCCTAGGTATGTCACTCTAGAGGTGTGCAAAACCCCTTGATGTTTGGACTTGATCTGAGCCTTCAATTCCTTGTTTTGAAGTTGCTGTCTTGATTGGTCGACTCATTGGTTGATTGGACCAATCGACCAATTGATTCTGTTTTTGAAATTTGAATCCTGTCTCTTCTATTTAAGTCTAATCTCGGGAATACTCCGCCTCCTCTGCCTCCTAAGCCTCTGGAACGAGTTAGAACCCTAATCTAACCCATTCCCTTGCATTCTTTGGTGATTTCTCGCAAAGACTTGAAGAATTCTTCATCTTCCTACGGCAAAGGTATGATTTCACTCACTCTCTCTTCTATCTCTGATTTCTTTCTTTTATTATGTTCTTCATTAAGATCAGAAAGATGATGAAGCATTCTTGTAATCATCAATTCTTTGATCTCACCATATTCTTTAAGACTCATGATCATCATCATGATCTTAAACCCTGCCTGTTGAATTCTTGAAAACCTAACCCTAATCCTTTGAAACTCTAACCTGTGTGATTGTCTGGAGAACTTTTGATAACCTACCTTGTGAAAGGGAAATCCTTTTTGGGTGACCTTGTGTTAACCTAAAACTTAATCATCTATATTTTCCTGTTTTGATTTGTCTTTGTTCATCCAGATCTCACAATTATTTTCCGAGGGAACCAAAAAGGGTGAAACCCTGATTTTCTTGGATCAAACCCAGGAACTCCCCTTGTTGATCATGTGAACCCAATTATTATGTTTTCTTTACTAGATCTGAATTCTTTCATATCCTAGTTCATTATCTTTAATTTTTCTATTTTCCCTCCTAACCTATGTTCAACCTAATTAGGTTAACCTCATGATTTCTAGGTTGTAACTTGAGAACTTGTTTTGATCTATGATTGATGTCCTCTATACCCTAGAATACTACCATGATAATTCCCCTCTGATTTGTACCCTTTTGAACCATTGAATTCGGTTCTGGATTCTCAAAATTCGGATTCTTGCAGGCCACTGTCTGCATTGGTCGACTCATTGGTCGACTGGTCCAGCAGACCAATCAATCGACCAATGAGTACAACAATCTCAATCTTGGTCTGTTTCGATTGATTTATGATCTTTTCCTTTATGCATCTTTCCTAACATGTTGTGTGCACTTGTTTAGGACTGTCTTCTCAGGTTTTGTCAAGATCATACTTGATTCTTTAAGTTTCTATTCGAGTTAGAAGGTAAGGATAGTTAATTCCTTAACTGCATAGCTTACTTGTGCTCTGGTTTCTACTTTATGAAACTATGAGATTACCTATTGTTATTGTATTTTAATTCTGATCTCCTATTGTGGGAACAGTAGCACCTGCTTATATCATCTTTTTCATTATTTATGTTATATGAATTACTTATTACTGCTTAATCTGATGTCGCTTTTACATTCTCTTTTATATGATGAACTACTGGTTGTGTATGTCATGACTGACCTGAGAATGTGTTTGATTAAGTTTGGTTTGGGATTGGGAGGTGTCCTTTTGACACTTCCGTCCTTGGACATTATCGGAAATAGTATGGGATGTTTCCGGGGTTGCCCATCGACGCTTTCTCGAATCAATGGTTGTCATACCTAGGGATGTCTAGCAGTGTTTGGCTAGGATACACCCCTGTTATATCAGACCCGATTCGGAAGGGTATTGAGACCGAACGACCCGTGGTAGCAATGGGGATTCACGGGCACTCAAGACCGGTGAGTTATATCCGTGAGAGGACGGGAATCACATTGTGGGGGCCATTTATTGGAGGGTTGCATATGGCTGGACTTGGGCTCATGGGCACTCGAGACCGGTGAGTTATATCCATGAGAGGACATGAGAGCTTCCTGTTTACCATATGTGGATAACCAATAGGGTTGATGAGTCCGGTGAGTAATATCCGTGACTCTAGTGTGAAGGATACCGGAAAGGATCCCGAGAGGGGAGGAATGGAAGTATCTGGAACTGACTTGATGTAACTAAGTAGATGACTTGCATTGGGCTAGGCTTTTCCTTGACATGCGCCAGTACTTATGCCAAATGGTTGTGAGAGAGTGTGTTGACTTAACCCCCTGCCATGGTTTGTCCGAGAGGGATGCCGGACCCACTACCAACAGGAGCAGTATGCGTGACCTACCCAAAGAAGTGTGGTACTATGACTTAAAGCATGTCTGCCATAGAGACCATCATACATAGAGTTAGATGCATTCACACTTTATTTGTTTCATACTGCATTGCATCATGTTATGTTTTGCCACATGTTATCTATGATGTTATGGATTAACTACCTTACTGAGTTTCTTCGGAACTCATTCCTTTTGTATATTTCTTTTTGTTAGATTATCCTGCAGATATAGATTATCATGACGAGCAGTACAGCGAAGCACAAGTTGATGAAGCGTATTACACGCAAAGTGCTGGCAACGATCAAGATTACTTTGATGATTCCCCGGCGGATCAAGCTGCGCACTACTTTTGAGAACTGCATAGAGTTAGAACGGATTCATTGGATTGACGAAGTCCATACTTATGAAGACGTTATCTATAAACTTGAAGACGCTTGATCTTAGTTTATTTCATAGTACATTTGTTTCAGTTGTAATTCCTTTTGATTTTCATACTATGTTCAGCTATTTTTGGTGAAGTGAGTTTCCGCCTCACTTTACTCCTTTTTGATATCATTGGATATCTGGTATCTTTCCGCACTCTGATTATACTGATTATTCATTTTTGTTTTGAACCTTGTTTATAATATTAAAACTTGATTTATTTCCTGTTTATGATTATGTTATTGTATATGTGGGAGGATGATTTCTTCGATACTTGATCTTTGGGGCTGTGGATCACACTCTTGGGTATGCCAGTTAGGGTACCGGCTGGGAGGATGTGACCGATGAGTCCGTAGTCTGAGTTGGTTGTAGCCATAGGATACGATGACTCTAAGGGGGAAGGTACCGGAAAGGATCGCCCGGGGCAAGGAATGGAAGTATCCAACCCTAAGTTGATATAACAAAGTAGATGATTTGTTGTTGAAACGTTGTTGAGGAATCTGCAAATACACTTGATCTTACAATACTTCTTGAGAACTGAAACGTACCAAAGATACTTTCTTTAAGGTATTTAGACACCCCAATTTGTGCAATACGGGTTCTACAGTGTCTTCACCCCAAGATCAGTCAACGCAACCTTTAAGGTTGCACCCCAAAAAGGTTACTTAAGGTGTATCAGGTAATGTTCACTGCTTGACAGAATAACAACAGGGAGAGAGAGAGAGAAAGAAAGAGGAGGAGGAAAATTACGTGTCATTAACATGAAAATGAGTTTATATAGAGCCCCAAAGGCTGTGGGTGAAAAAGTAAGGCCACCTCTCTTTGTGAGGGTACCTTTCAACTCAACTCCCTTCAAGAAGGTACCTATCTAGCTGACCTCCCTACAGGAGAGTGCCTCTCTAATGGCATCTCCACGTTTTCACCCAGTAGTGAGCTTTCCAGAATAGGGCCCATGACAGAATGGGCCTTCCGGATCAAAGCCCACAACCCATGTCCCCAAGTCCCAAGTCATATAGATGTATTAATATTAATATATATCTATATACTAATGGCAGGGTCACAACAGGATTCAGGCTCGGTTCATGTCGCACAAATTAATAATACATGGGCCCTTACTATATATAAACCATATAATCAGATCCTCTCAACCCGATGTGGGACTAAATAAAACCATGGATAAAAGATACGATTAAAATAGATTTTTATATAAAATAACATTAATAAGTTTTAAACATATTCACAACACTTGCATTTGGCTAGGCTTTACCTTGACATGTGCCAATACTTAGACCAATAGTGATGTGAGAGAGCTGTCACACCCCACCTACCGGTCTCGGTTACCAGCCAACAACCCGTGGGAGTGAACTATCACAGGATCCACAGTCTTACCATCAATAATAATAAATGCAAGTTATAGATAATCATGAGCAAGAATAAGTGCAATAATTAATAGAAAGATTACAGGAGTCCAAATACTCCAATAAAATAATAAAGGAAAGAATCAATGATCAAAAGAATAACGAGTTCAGCGGAAGCAATTCAAAAAGACTAAAATAAGTTTCTTTCCGGTTTCTTTTTCTTTAACTAAAAACTGGTCTTCTAATTTTGTGAAATCCAGCCCTAACCTTGACTCGGAAACCCTGTTGTTTGTAGGTCCGACAACCCGAAGTAAAGGAAGAAGTCAACTATGAGCCATCTCAGTGGAAGACTTGGTGTTTGGCTTAGAATCCATGGAAGTTGATGACAGTGTTTCATTTATGGAAACTTGTTCAGGACTAAAAAAGAAACTGCACCCTGATGAAGATGGGATTAGTTGATGGACTTGGAGTATTATCTGACTTGGTTCAAAGGCATTTCTACATACTAGGTAAGCCACTTGGTGTGTGTGCAAACCCCTTTAAGTTTGAATTTGATCTGGACCTTCAATTCCCTACCTTGGCCTTGCTGTCCTGATTGGTCGGCTGCTTGATCGACTGGGCCAGTCAACCAATCAATCGACCAATGAGATCTGTTTTGTTGAATTAGGTCTTGGCTACTCTATTTAAGTCAAACCTCGAGTCTAATTCGTATTTTGTGCCTCCAAACCTCCTGGAACGAACCAAAGCTCTTCCAAGTCATCTCTTTACATCCTTGGTGGTTTTCTTGTTGGATCTTCATCAATTCTCTTGCTTTTGCATCACAAGGTATGTGATCATCCTCCTCTCTTCTCCATCTTTAGTTTTCTTTAGTTTTTATTTTCTTTTTTGACTGAGAACAGTGGGGTTGATGTTGCATTTCTATTGCAACCATCACTCTACTCATTTCTCTACTTTTCCTAAGGATTTAAGGCTTGATGGATGATCTTAATCAAGATCATCACTTGCTTTTGAAGGAAATCATGTCTTCATCTTCTTTCTCTTTTTGGTCAAAGTTCTTCAATCTTAGATGTCACATCCACCCAGCCGGTACCCTACCTGGCATACCCGAGTGTGTGATCCACAACCCCGAAGATCAAGTATCGAGTAATCAACCTCCCACATAGACAATAACATAATCCTGAACAATAATAATCAATGTGCAAAAGATAAACCAAAGATCCAAATAAGGAAAGAATACACCATGTATATAATTAGAGTATGAAAGATAATCAGAGTGTCTAAATCAATAAGTAAAGTGAGGCGGAATCCCACTCTACAACTAGCGGAATAGTAGTTCTAAAAGAAAAGGAACATAATGAAATCTAATCCCAATAGCAGGTACAATAGGTAACTAAATTGTTCTCGATCTTATAGACAACATCTCTATAAGTATAAATCTCAAAAATGGCACAAGGGTGCTTCCACTCTATGGTCGGACTAAGCATCGTACGAGCATAACCACCCGCGGAATCTTCAGTGTAATTGTCGTAACCGCAATCACCTTCCTGGAGATATGCCTCTTCTCCCTGCGCTTCTTCATACAAGCAGTCATGATACTCAGACCCTGTAGAGTAGTCTAACAAAACATTGTACAAAAGGAATGAGTTTCAACGAAACTCAGTAAGGCAGTTAATCCATAACAACATAAATAGTAGGATTTCAAAGCTAAGTAAAATGCTATATGATATGAAACACATGATGCAATATGATTCTAACTCTATGTATGCTGGTCTCTATTGGCAGACATGCTTTAAGTCGTAACACCGTACTTCTTTAGGAAGGTCTCATCACACAACGCCTTTTGGTAGTGGGTCCGGCATCCCTCGGGACATTCCATGGCTGGGGGTATAGGTCACCACTCTCTCACATCACCAGTGGTCTAAGTACCAGCGCATGTCAGGGTCAAAACCTAGCCAAATGCAAGTCTCCTACTCAGTTACATCAAGTTAGATCCAAATACGTCCATTCCTAGCCCCTGGCGATCCTTTCCGGTATCCTTCACAGTAGAGTCCTCATAGTCTTTGACTACGGACTCATCAACCCTATAGGTCATCAGCATATGGTAAACGGGAAGCTCTCATGTCCTCTCACGGGTTGGTTACCGGTCTTAAGCGCCCGTGAGCCCAAGTCTAACCATATGCAACCCTACCGATAAATGGTCCCCACAATGTGATTCTTGTCCTCTCACGGATTGGTTACCGGTCTTGAGCGCCCATGAATCCTCATTGCTACCACGGGTCGTTCGGTCTCAATACCCCTCCGATTAGGGTCTGACATAACGGGGAATTCCTAGCCAAACACTACTAGACAATCCTAAATATGTCATCCAACAGTTTAGGAAGGTGTCCAAAGGGCATCTCTGGAAACATCCCATAATATTCCCGTAGTAGTCCAAGGACAGAAGTGTTAAAAGGACACCTCCCCTTTCCAAACCATAGTTAATGATACACAAGCATCAATCCATAACATCACATATATGGTAACTTCATATATGGAAAGAAATCAATAATAACATTCAACTTGTATAAAACTGGTAAGTAAATCATACATGAGTCAATTTAATATAAACAAGTAATGCTACTGATATCAAGACAGTACAGCAGTAGCATAACATTGCAAGAATCTAATTAAAGAAATAAACTAACAAGATTCAAATATAGAAACTAAGATATACAATTTATGTAGTTAAGGAAGTAACCATCCTTACCTTATATAACTTGGAAAGGAATCTTAAGAATTCAAGTAAGATCTTGACAAGACTTGAGAAGAAGGTCCTAAACAAGTGTATACAACATATTAGGAATGATACCTAGAAGGAAAGATATCAAAACATCCAAAACAGACCAAATATGGAGTTGCTGTACTCATTGGTCGATTGGATTGGCCTACTGTCTCAGTCGACCAATCAGTCGACCAACCGAGACAGTGGCCTACAAAATCAGAGTTTTTAGAATAAAGAACCGAATTTGGTGGTTCAAAAGGGTACCAAACAAGGGGTAAACTACAATGGTAGCATCCTAGTATATAGAGGACTTCAAAACACTAATCGAATCAAGTTTTCAAGTTACAAATTAGGAAACAAAAGTTACCATAACTAGATCAATCATGGTTCTTGAAGAATTCAAAGTACAAATCATAGACAAGAACAATAGGATGATGGATCATTGATTGTGATAAAGAAATCATGAAAGGCATGCATAGATCTTCAAGAAAATAGATCTAAGACTGAAGAACATGGATCTAAATAAGGAAACAAAACTTACCATAGATGTATCAGTCATGATTCTTGAAGAAAGCATGGTATGATGAAGGAGAAATAATTAGAGATTGACAGATTATGGATCATGTAAAGAAAACATAGCGATTGACTACTAATATGATCAATAAAATAGATTTGAGAAGATCAGAATTTAAATCAAAGATGAACAGAGACAAGATCATGATTCCTTCAAAAGCTTGCAATGATCATGATTAAGAACATTGCTTTAGCCATTAATCCTTAGGAAGATCATAAGAGATTAGTACAGAGATGTTTGCAACAGAGAATGCAGTATCTCCCCTACTGTCTCAACCCAAAAAGGAAAGAAAACAAAGATGAAGAAGAAGAAGAGAGTATAGACATATCTTTTTGTGTAGGAACACGAGTTTTGACGAAGATCCGTCAAGATAAACACCAAGGACGCAAGGGAGATGACTTGTAGAGGTCTTTGATTCGTTCCAAAGAGTTTGGAGGCAGAAAATATGAAGTAGACTCGAGATTGGACTTAAATAGAGCAAGCTAGACCTAATTAGCAAAGACAGAACCCATTGGTCGATTGGATTGGTCGACTGGTCCAGTCGACCAATCAGTCGACCAATTAGAATAGCAAGTCCAAAACAGGGAATTGAAGGCTCAAATCAAATCCAAACATAAAGGGGTTTTGCACACACACCAAGTGACTTACCTAATAGGTAGAAATGCCTTTGAACCATGATAGAGAGCACTCCAAGTCCATCAACTAATCCAATCTTCATCAGGATTCAGTTTCCATAAATAGAACACTGTCATCAACACTCATGGATTCAAAGCCAGTCACCAAGTCTTCCACTGGGATGGCCCATAGCTGACTTCTTGCTTTACTTCGGGTTGTCGGACCTACAAACAATAGGGTTTCCGGGTCAAGGTTAGGGCTGGGTTTCACATTAGATCTGTTTTTTCTAGAAGTTCTATACATGTTTTCTATGATTTCTCTATCAGATTAGTAATCATTATTCTTTAGTTTCCCCTCCAAGAATTTGCTATGATTTCTCCAAGAACTCCGACTGACCTATTTATGGCAAGTTTTATTTCCTATTCTTTGACTTTAGGACTTGATGTTGTTAAGGTTTTTGAGTTTCTCTTTAGACCAATACACTATCATAGCATTCCCTTCTTGTTTCGTAGCAATTCGAATCACAAAATTCTGATTTCGGATCAGAAATCTCTGATTTTGTCTGTCACTGACTCTGTTGGTCAACTGATTGGTCGACTGAGTCAATAGACCAATCAATCGACCAATGAAGACAATAGCCTCTGTTTTGGTTTATTTTTGGTTGATTTGATTCCTATCCTCTGGAGATCTTTCCTAATAAGGTATGTACATTTTCTAGGATCCCCTTCCAAGTTTAGAAAAGATCTTCCTTGACTCTCGGGATTCTTTGCGAATTATTTAAGGTAAGGAAAGTTATTTCTTTAATTACATAGGTTGCATGATTTTGTTTCCATATTTGAATCTTTTTGATTTATTTCCATAAATAGATTCTTATATTGATGTACTACTGATGCAACTACTCTAATTACAGTAGCATTACTTGTTTATATTATTTAGTTTATGTATGACTTTACTTGCCAATTATATATGAGTTGGATCATGTTCTTGATTACTTTCCATATGGGGAGTTACTATACTTGTGATGTGATTGATTGATGATTGAGACTGATTAGGTATGGTTTGGAAAGGAGAGGTGTCCTTTTGACACTTCTGTTTTTGGACATCAACGGGAATATTATGGGATGTTTCCGGAGATGCCCTTTGACACCTTCCTGAACTGTTGGTTGTCATACTTAGGACTATCTAGCAGTGTTTGGCTAGGATGTCCTCGTTAGATCAGACCCTAGTCGGAGGGGTATTGAGACCGAACAACCCGTGGTAGCAATGGGGATTCATGGGCGCTCAAGACCGGTAACCAACCCATGAGAGGACAGGAATCACATTGTGGGGGCCATTCATTGGTAGGGTTGCATATGGATAGACTTGGGCTCATGGGCACTCAAGACCGGTAACCAACCCGTGAGGGGACATGAGAGCTTCCCGTTTACCATATGTGGAGAACCAATAGGGTTGATGAGTCCGTAGTCAGGGACTATGAGGACTCTAGTGTGAAGAATACCGGAAAGGATTGCCAGGGGCGAGGAATGGACGTATATGGATCTGACTTGATGTAACTAAGTAAAAGACTCGCATTTGGCTAGGCTTTAACCCTGACATGCACCAGTACTTAGACCAATGGTGATGTGAGAGAGCAGTGACCTATACCCCCAACCATGGATTGTCTCAAGGGATGAAGGACCCACTACCAACTGGCATTGTGAGATGGGAACCTCCTAAAGAAGTACGGTGCTATGACTTAAAGCATGTCTGCCTATAGAGACCAGCATACATAGAGTTAGATTCATACATTCATTGTTTATCTCATACCATGTTGCATTCATGTTTTGCTTTGAAATCCTGCCATTTATGTTATTATGGATTTAACTGCCTTACTAGGTTTCTTTTGAAACTCACTCCTTTTGTACTATGTCTTGTTAGATTTCTCTACAGGCTCAGAGTATTATGACTGCTCATACAAAGAAGCACAGGGAGAGGAGACATACTTCCAAGAAGGTGATTGTGGTTACGACGATTACCTTAAAGATTCCTCGGGTGGTCATGCTGCGTACAATGCTTAGTCCGTCGATAGAATGGAAGCGTCCTTGTGCTATTTTTGAGATTTACACTTATAGAGATGTTCTTTATAAGATTGAAAACGATTTAGTTACTCATTGCACTTCTTATTGGGATTAGTTGTAATCTCTTTCCTTTCTTTTGGAGCTACTATTCCGCTGTTGGGTAGAGTGAGTTTTCCGCCTCACTTTACTTTATGACTTAACATTTTTTTTGCCTTTCGTACCCTAATGATATTAGATCTTATTCATTCCTTATTTGGATCTCTCATTTGTACTTTGCACATTGATTATTTATGTTCTTGATTATGTTATTGCTTATGTGGGAGGATGATTTCATCGATACTTGATCTTCGGGAATGTGGATCACACACTCGGGTATGCCAGGTAGGATACTTGCTGGGTGGATGTGACAAATTTAGAAAGGAAAGGGGTTCTCAAGTTCTTCTCCATACGATCCGAAAAATGTCTGGCAACCTGTCTCCTCCATCCATCAATGGGTGCTATAAGCGCACTCCATGCACTCGCAGGAGCTCCCACACAAGCTATCTCCATCTCCCATTGACAGTGCCACATCTTCTTCATATAAGAAGGGTCTTTCATATGGATCACTTCCAACTTCCGACGTTGGGCCACCATCTGTGCAGTTTATATAATACATACAAAGAAAAGGAATGAGTTCTCATCCATATGTCAACACCATCAGCAATGCATATATGGTATGTATGATATGCAAAAGTATGAATGCTACTAAGATCTAATTGTGCAAGTCTCTAATAGTTGACATGCTTTAAGATATACACCAGCCCCTCCTCTAGGTAGGTCTAGTCACTCTGATCCCTCACAGACTGGATACCTCTGTTGGGATCCTGGGTAAAGCGGTAAGTCCACATTGGCTCACAAACCATGCCTGGGATTTAAGTCAACACTCTCTTACCACGACCATTGGCATGAGTACTGGCACATGTCGAGGTTTCTAATCCAATGCAAGTCATAATGGTAACACACTACATGATGTCTAGATACTTCCCCTATGGCACCAACCAACTCGGTTCGGTATCCTTCGCAACCTAGGAATGAGAACCCTCACAGATTGGCTACCACTATTGGACTCCACTTCCTAACCCTATGGTCATCCACGTATTGTTGGGGCGGAAAGCTCTGATGACTCCTCACGACACCCAATCCGCTCCTTGGATGTCCATGAGCCCAACCCTAACATATGCAACCCTACCATTACATGAACAACAGTGGACCACTAAATCTCTGCACTGACTAGTTACCACTGTAGGATGAATCAGAGTCATGTCACCATCATCACAGGTCCCGGCTTCAATTCCCCAACCGAAGGGTAGTAGTATGTGGGGTACCTAGCCATTCAACTCTAGACTTTCCCTAGATATGTCATCCAATAGTTATGATAGTGCTGGAGGCATTAGTGAAAATGTGTCCCATTCCACAGCCCTCTGATATCTCAAGCTAAGATATCCCAATGGAATACTGTCACATCCACCCAGCCGGTACCCTATCTGGCATACCCGAGTGTGTGCTCCACAGCCCCGGAGAACAAGTATCGAGGAAATCATCCTCCCACATACACAATAACATAATCATGAACAAGATATAATCAATGTGTAATAATATAAACAAGAGATCAAGATAAGAAGAGAGAATGACAATATAATCAGAGTGCGGAAAGAATGATACCAATATATAATAATCAAAATGTAGAGTGCGCGGAAAATCACTCCACATAATAGAGCGGAAATGTAGCTCGGAAACTAAAAAGGAAAGATTACAACTAGTTCTCAAAAGAGAAAGAAAAGAAACAATCAAACTAAACTAAGGTCTGTTCTGTCTTATAAAGAATGTTTTCATAAACATAAACAAAAGAAACTAAATAGGGCCGCTTCCATTCCAAGGTAGGGCTAATCTTGGTATGCAGCATGATCACTTCAGGGATCTTCAACCTAATCTTCATAACCACTAACACCTTGAGTGAAGTATGCTTCATCGATTTGGGCCTCGTGGTACTGGCCTTAATATTCTTCAGTACCTACAAGATAATCTAACAAAGATATTTGCATAGAAAGGAGTGAGTTCGAAAGAACTTAGCAAGGCAAGTTATTCCATAACAACATACATAACATGATAGCAAAACATAGCATAATGCAATATGATATGAAACAGACAATGAATTTATCAATCTAACTCTATGTATGCTGGTCTCTATAGGCAGACATGCTTTAAGTCATAGCACCATACTTCTTTGGGTAGGTCAAGTCACTCTCCCTCAACCATCTAGGTATCTTTGGCTCTACCGGTGGTATTTGGGTCCTTCATCCCTCGGGACATTCCATGGTTGGGGTTTAAGTCACCGCTCTCTCACATCAACAATGGTCTAAGTATTGGAGCATGTCAAGGTAAAACCTAGCCAAATGAAGTCATCTACTTGGTTATATCGAGTAAGAGTTAGATACGTCCATTCCTTGCCCCGGGCGATCCTTTCCGATATCCTTCTCACTAGAGTCATCGTATCCTATGGCTACAACCAACTCGGACTATGGACTCATCAACCCTATTGGTCATCCACAAATAATAAATGGGAAGCTCTCATGCCCTCTCATGGGTTGGCTATCGGTCTTGAGCACCCATGAGCCCAAGTCTACTATTTGCAACCCTACCAATAAATGGCCTCCACAATGTGATTCATGTCCTCTCATGGGTTGGTTACCAGTCTTGAGAGCCCATAAATCCCCATTGCTACCACAAGTTACTCGGTCTCAATACCCTTCTGAATTGGGTCTGATATAACAACGATATCCTAGCCAAACATCGCTAGACAAGCCCTAGGTATGACAATCAATAGTGTCACATCCCGCCCTAAATCCACCAAGGGGATACCCTATCTGGATTACCCGGGGAGTGAATTACTGTCCCGCCGATCAAGTTTAGGAACGATCATAGTCACTTAGCACAATAATATAATCAAAAGCAAGAACAATTCCTTATTTCCAAATAATTCAATAATAAAAGTCGAGAAAGTACCTCAGAAGGATTCACAAATAACATCAGAGTGCGGAAAGGATTTCATTAGTATAAACAATCAAGTGTGAAAAGGAGGGAGGAAACCCATCCTATAATATTAGTGGAAGATGAAACGACTAAAAGTAAAGGTTACAACCGATTCACCAAATAACAAGTGAAACAACTAAGCTATAGTCCCGACAATTCAAATAAAAAGGTTAAAAAGGGAATGAGGCGACATCCCATCCCTAACACACAAATATAAAATTGAACTGCTACAAACAAGTCCCGATCTCGGACTACTCGTCTTTATCAACTGGTTCATCGCCACCAGTATGATACAAGTCTTCAACTCGGCCTCCAGAGGGTTGACTGCCACAGTCAACAGTGGTAGTACCTGTAGGAAAGTCTAACAAAATATGTTGCAAAAAGGAGTGAGTTCGAAAGAACTCAGCAAGGTAGTCATTCCATAAAATATAAACCATATGATAAAGCCATAACATGATGCAATATGATATGGAACACATGATGCAAGTATGGTTCTAACTCTATGAATGCTGGTCTCTAAGGTAGACATGCTTTAAGTCATAGCACCATACTTCTCTGGGTCGTCTGTCACTCTCCCGTTCCATATCTTGGGAATGCCCGGGGAATATTGGTAAAGTCCTCAGAAAAACCATGGTTGGGGATTTAGTCACCACTCTCTCACATCACCATTTGGTATAAGTATTGGTGCATGTCACAGTAAAGCCTAGCCCAATGCAAGTCATCTACTCAGTCATATCAACTCAGATTCAGATACGTCCATTCCTCGCCCCCGGCGATCCTTTCCGGTATCCTTCACACTAGAGTCAGCGTAATCCCGGATTACGGACTCATCAACCCTATTGGTCATCCACATATAGTAAACGGGAAGCTCTCACGTCCTCTCACGGGTTGGTTACCGGTCTTGAGCGCCCATGAGCCCAAGTCTATCCATATGCAACCCTACCAATAAATGGCCCCCACAATGAGATTTATGACCTCTCACGGATTGGTTACCGGTCTTGAGTGCCCACAAATCCCATTGCTACCACGGGTCGTTCGGTCTCAATGCCCTTCCTATTCGGGTCTGATACGACAGGGACATCCTAGCCAAACAACTAGACAATCCTATGTATGTCATCCAATAACCCGGGAAAGAGTCGATAGGCACCATCGGAGAACATCCCATACTATTCCCTCCGGTGTCCAAGGACAGAAACGTCAATGGACACTCCCCAATCCCAAGTCATACGTAAGCAATCACATATTCAAGTTCATCACTTCTCATGCATCCAATACATCTTCATAATACAAGTTAAATCATGATATTGAAATGAATCATCATAGACATAAGTGGACAAGAATAGTAATGTAACATGACAAGAGTATAAAGATTTCAATACTACTGTTCTAACACATATATCACAGTCTTATAACGATTAAAAGAAATCAAGAGATTCTATTCATAAATAAGAACATAAATCATAAGTTGATGATCTATATGTTTATGGAGATAACCATCCTTACCTTAGGTTGAGTTGATGATGAATTGAGAATACCAAGAATTAGTCCAAAAGAATTGTTAAGACCCTAAACAAACATCAATAATAAGTTAGAGAAGAAGTCGGGAAGATCGGATGTCAAACGGATCAAAATGGAGCAAGGTTACTGTCAGCAACAAGTTTGGTCGATGGTCTTGGTCGATGGTATCGACCAAAAGGATCGACCAAAATTGTCTTTGGGACAGAATAGTGGATTTTGGGGATTTTGGTCCAAAATGGGTCTTCCGGGGTTCGGATCGATCTGAAACTTGGAGGGATGATTAATAACAATGTAAGAACACTACCTAGAAAGTATTATCACAATCCAATGGTCCAAATGAAAACCCCCCAATTGAGGTCCTATGTTCTAAAGACAAAAATCCTAGCATTCATGAGAAATTGATGCAATTGAAAGGGAAGCTAGAGAATTAGTTGCGGAATAGGTTAGGAACATGATTACAATCATTTGCAAGCCAGAGATTAGACTAATCATACTCCACATCTCAGTTTAGTATAAGAAATCAAGTTGTTAAGCAAGGAATCATGGTAATGTATATGTAAGGATCAAGATGCAAGTGAAGCATAGCAAGAATGAAGGAAAAGCAAGTATAAATGGGAAGAGACGTTCATGGCAAGGTGTTTGCAAGGTTGCAGCATCTTGGCCATGGTCTCAACAGTAAAAAGAAGAAGAGAAGTGGGTAGGATAGAGAGCAAGAGAAGGAATCATACCTTGGAAGATGGTAGTTGGAGAAGAGAGATAAGGATTCTTGTAGAAGGTCATCACCCAAGCTAAGGAGGAGCCTAAGAGGAGCCTTCCCACGTTCTCAGGTGTTGAAATGAGTGAAATATCGTTCTAGGTTTGAGGTTTCACTTAAATAGAAGAAGGAATACCCAAAAAGCATCTTTTTCTCGATTCTGGGCAACTTTGGTCGATGGTCCTTGGTTGATGGTATCGACCAAAACCATCGACCAAAACAGGTAACAGGTTTCAGCAGAAAATCCAGAAATAGTTTAGTAACTTTGAACAGGGATTCGGAGGGCTATACAAGGTCAAATTGAGTGAGGTTTTCTCCTACAAGTCAATCAAGAAGTCTAGTTTCCAGAAACACCTTTTTATCAAGCATGTGAGGTCATTAGGTCCACCAACTAAGCTCACCTTCTTCGATGCGCAAGCAGGATTTGCCAGACATAGTTCAGCAACTTCGGATAGGGATTTGGAGGGCTATATGGAGTCAAATGGAGTGGGGTTTTCTCCTACAAGTCCATCAAGAAGTCTAGTTTCAGGAAATATATTTGGATTGAGTACATGAGTTCATTTGGTATTTCAACTAATTCACCCCTCTTCGGTGCGCAGATTCAAAACTAACACTGACAATGCTCTCAAGTGAGAGGCATCATCGTCAATGTTCACGGGCTTGGGTTCCGACACCAAATCAACAACCAAAAGGGTCCACAAGTATATTTTCCCCCAATTTGGGTCTTCGGACCTACAAACATAATAGGTCCCGGGCCGGGCCAAGGTAGGATAAGGCCAAACATTACAAATCTACCCTAAGGGAAAGGTCTGACATGGCTTCCTAAGGTTTTCAAAGATAATAATATTGAAACTAAATTCTAACTTTTAAGGTCTAATATCAAACAAGTCTTTCTTTATCCCAAAATAAAAAGGGTGTCCGGGTTAGGTTTGGGCTGGATGTTACAAATAGTCAGGGAAAGCGTCAAAGGGCACCATCGAAAATATCCCATACTATTCCCTCTGATGTCCAAGGACAGAAATGTCAAAAGGACATTCCCCAATCCCAAATCATACCTAATCAATCACATTCCCAATTCAGTCATAACATACACAACTAATATCTCATCATACAAAAAGATACATATAAACATGATCAATTGCATATGTAAATGACAAAGATAAGTAATCATACATGATTCAAGTAATAAAGAAATACATGAACGAGATACTATTGTACTTGAAGTATTTACAGCAGTAGCATCATACTATGAAAGTATAAGAATGGCAGTGAATCTATGAAATTCCCAAAATAGAAACTAAGATTCACGCAATCTATGTTAATATAGAAACAATTGTCCTTACCTTGAATAGCTTCGATGAATATCCAAAGATCAAAGAGAATGGTTCCAAACTTAGCAAATAAACCCTAAACAAGCATAGATACAACATTAGGAAAGAGGCCTAGAAGATCAGAGGTCAAACGAATCAAATTGGACGAAGAACACAGCTATTGTCAGCCTTGGTCAATTGGGCGGTAGCTTAGTCCAATTGACCAAGCAATCGACCACCTGAACAGTACGCAGCAGAAATCTGATTTTTTATCTGAAACTCATTCTACAAGATCCGAAACACTACGAAACTTGGAGGAAACCTCTAAAACAGTAATCTAAGACTAATTAGCAAAAGATTAGACACTAACAATGATTAAAATCAATCCTTACGAATTTGGAAACATGACTTTCTAATTCGGTAAAAATCCTAGTTTTCAATGGAAACATGTTATGAACTCAAGAGAAGAACTAGAGATGATAAGATCTCATTCTAGTAGAACATAATTAGAAGATCATACATGAAACTAACATGCAAATAGATCTAACATGCTAGAGAAATCAAACCAAAAGAATGATGATGGCTTCATGAAGAAATCATAAGATTCATAGCTATGATCAAGTATGAAGATCATTGGAATGAATGGAGATTCATTCCCAACCTTGAATATTGTAAAAAGAGGTGTTTGCAAGTATGCAATACCTTCTTCATGATCATAGTACAGAGATTAGATCATGCAAGAGTAAATCAATAAGAAAGTAAGAGATTACCAACCTTGAAGATGAACTAGAGATGAAGAACTTGAGATCTTGCAAGAGTTCTTCACAAACACCAAGGAGAGGCTTTGAGAGAGGCTTCTCATGTTCTCTGAGGATTTTAGAAACAAAGGAGGCTACGAAACACGTACTTCTATTATATAGAGCACCAAAAGACCTAATAGAGGATCTTTGGTAGATTCTGACCCTGTTGGTCGATTGGTTGGTCAATTGGCCCAATCGACCACCCAGTCGACCAAGCATGTCAGCAAGGCCAAGACAGGGAAACGAGGGTCTAAATCAAATCCAAATCCAATGTGCTTCTCCCAACTCAACATATGGCTTACCTAGTATAGGGGAATGCCTTCAAATCATATCCAACTACACTTTAAGTCCATCAACTAGTCTCAACATCATCAAGGTGCAGTTTCATTTCCAAATATGTCACAACTTCCAAGTATGGAACACCATCATCAACTTCCATGGGTTCTGGGTCAAACACCATGTCTTCCACTAAGATGGCCCATAGTTGGCTTCTTCCTTTACTTTGGGTCTTCGGACCTACAAACAACAGGGTTTCGGGTCAAGGTTAGGGATGGGTTTCACATTCTCCCCCCCCCTTAAAAGAAATTTTGTCCTCGAAATTGAAAGCATACATGGGCTTCCAAAAAGATGAGGAAACTTCTCCTTCAAGTCTTCTTCCTTAGGGGTGTGATTCTTCCATCGAATCTTTACCAAAGGGATGGTACGATTCTGCAACTGTTTGTCCTTCTTGTCTAGGATTTCGGCTGGCTCTTCATCATAGGTAAGATCAACACTAAGTCCTTCAGGTGCTTGTTGTAGTATGTGTCCGGATTCTCTATGTACTTCTGAAGCATCGAAACATGAAACACATTATGAACTCCAGCAAGAGATGGGGGGTAAGGCCAAATGGTATGCGACAGGTCCAACCTTTTCAAGAATTTCAAAAGGTCCAATGAAGCGAGGGCTAAGCTTTCCTTTAACATTGAATCTCATCACACCTTTCATAGGTGATACCTTTAGGAAAACTTTCTCCCCAACTTGAAATTTCAAGTCGGTCCTTCTCTTATCTGCATAGGATTTCTATCTTGACTGAGCAGACCTAATCCTTTCTCTTATCATATCAACCATTACACTTGTAGCTTCAATCATCTCTGGAGCTAAAACTTTTCTTTCACCGGTCTCAGTCCAATACAAGGGTATCCAACAAGTGTTACCATACAAAGCCTTGAATGGAGCCATGCCTATTGTTGCTTGGTAACTGTTGTTATAGGCAAACTCAACCAAAGCTAAGTGTTCATCCCAATTGCCACCCATATCCACAACACAAGATCTAAGCATATCTTCCAAAATCTGAATTGTTTGCTCTGATTGTCCATCAGACTGTGGGTGATGAGCAGTACTAAAATTCAATTGGGTTCCCAAGGCTTTTTGCAAACTATTCCAAAACCTTGAGGTGAACCTAGGATCACGATCAAAAACAACACTCACAAGCACTCCATGCAGACGAACTACATTGTCCACATAAAGTCTAGCTAGCTTATCCAAAGTATGTGTGATCTTCATAGGAATGAAATGGGCTGATTTGGTCAACCTTTCAACGATTACCCATATCGTATCATTACCTTTACTTGTCCGAGGCAAGCTAGTTATCAAGTCCATAGAGATATCTTCCCACTTCCAACTAGGAACAGGAAGAGGCTGAAGTAATCTAGATGGAGGTTGTCGAATGGCTTTCACACGCTGACAAGTCTCACACTTGGCCACAAAATCTTCCACATCGGCCTTCAAACCAATCCACAAAAAATGTTCTCTTAAGTCCTTGTACATCTTCGTGCTTCTAGGGTGTACTGTGAAAATTGACTGGTGTGGTTTCTTTAAAATCTCCTTCTTGATTTTAACATCCGAAGGCACACAAAGTCTTCCTTTAAACAATTCTATCTCTAAGGGTGGATCTTGCCGTCATAGCAGAAAGAACAAATTCCGAACCTTCAGCAACAATTTCCAAACCAAGCTTCGAAATCAAGAATAGCAAAGGTTGACTCAAAGCATTCAATTCCAACTATTTTCTTTTACTTTTCATGCTAAGAGCATCGACAACCACATTTACCTTACGAGGGGTGATACTGAATGTCACAATCATAATCAGAGACCAATGATAACCATCTTCTTTGTCTCATATTTAACTCCTTTTGGGTAAAGAAGCATTTCAAACTTTTATGATCTGTGAAAATAGCAATTTTCTCACCATAAAGGTAATGTCTCCAAATCTTCAAAGAGAAGACAACTGTGGCAAGCTCTAAATCATGAGTGGGGTAATTCCGCTCATATTCCTTCAATTGCTGAGAAGCATAGGCCACAACTTTACCATGTTGCATAAGAACGTAACCCAATCCAATCTTTGACCCATCGGTATAGACTATCAAACCACCAGAGTCATCAGGTATAGTCAAAACCGAGGCACTTGTCAATCTATCTTTCAACTCTTGGAAATTCTTTTCACAAGCATCAGTCCCCACAAACTTCTCTTCTTTTCTAGTTAGCTTAGTCATAGGGGCAGCTAACCTAGAAAAGTTCTCAATAAACCTTCTGTAGTATCCCGTCATACTTAGAAAACTTCTTATTTCCATCACAGTCTTCGTTCTTTCCCAATCGGCAATTGCTTGAACCTTTTTGGGGTCAACATGGATACCTTCAGCTGAAACCACATGGCCAAGAAATACTACCCTTGAGAGCCAAAAATCACACTTGCTAAACTTAGCATAAAGCTTCTATTCTCTTAGTCTTTGCAAAGTGAAATTTAGATGTCTCACATGCTTTTCTTCACTCTTTGAGTAAATCAAGATGTCGTCGATGAAGACTATCAAAAACTTGTCAAGCACATCATGAAATACTCGACTCATGAGGTCCATGAACACAACAGGGGCATTAGTCAAACCGAAAGGCATGACTCTAAACTCAAAGTGACCATATCTTGTTCTAAAAGTTGTCTTGAAAATATCACTTGACTTCACTTTAAGTTGGTGATATCCAGATCTCAAGTCAATCTTCAAGAACATGACTGCACCTTTCAACTGATCGAAGAGATCATCAATCCTGGGCAGCAGATATCTGTTCTTAATGGTCAACTTGTTCAACTCCTGGTAATCAATGCATAGACGCATGCTACAATCTTTCTTCTTAACAAACAAAACCTCTAACTAAGAGCTCATTCATTTAGTTTTGTAGTTCTTTCAATTAAGTAGGAGCCATTCTATATGGGCCTTTAGATACTAGAGCAGCTCCTGGGATTAAATCAACTGAAAACTCAACATCTCTATCAGGAGGCAATCCTGACAGATCATCCGGAAAAACATCCACGAAGTCACAGACAACCTTGACTTCTTCAATCTTCTTCTCTTCCTTAACCTTGCTTTCAGGTGAAGCACTTTCCACTAATGCATAGACTTGCATCAATGTGGTCAATGTCTTTTTACCAATTCTTCCTTTCTCGCCTTGAAACTCAAAAACTGAATTTCCACAAATCTGAGACTGAATTTTCTTCGAAGAACAAAGGATTACAGCTTTATGGGCTATCAACCAATCAATTCCCAAAACAATATCGAAGTCTTTCATATCGAGAAGTACTAAGGGCCTGTTTAGTTACATGAGTCTAGAGATTTCAAATATCTAGAAATTTCAAATATAGATTTCAAATCTATGGAGTCATAATTTATAAAATTAAATGTTTGGTTGTGGAATGAAATCTGTGGATTCATCCTAAAAGCTATTTGATCGATGTGATTTTTGTGAATGATCAAATGTATAGCTTTTCTGAAATCTTTGGATTTCACCCTTACCCATAAATCTACAGATTCACGTTTTTAGTGTAAAAAGGTGAATCTCTAGATTTCATGAATCTAGAGATTTTTACAACCAAATGGGTATAATTCTCAAATTCATGAATCTCTGGATTCATGTAACCAAACAGGCCCTAAATTGGCTTCCAATTTTTTCTCACAAACCAAAATAGGACATTCTTCTAACACTTTATCTAGTTTCACAACAGATCCAGCAGGAGTACTAATCATCAAACAACTAGATAGATTCTTAGGAGTTAGGTCAGTCTTCTTAATGAATGAATGAAATGCACCTGTATCAAATAAACCAAATGCTGGTATAGAAGCAACTAACAATGTACTTGTCACTACTTCATGGTTCACATCTTGTTCAGTTCCAGAAATACTGAACACTCTTCCGGAAGCAGGGGCAGGAGCACTCATCGCTACAGGGGCTGTCGGCTGAACTAGCTTCTTAGGACAAGCACAAGCAAAGTGTCCGGCTTGCTTACAGAGGAAGCAAACAGGGTCCCTTGGTCCAACTGGAGTCGTTGCAACAGGGGGCTTCTGAACCATGGGTCTAGGATTAGCATTCATAGGCCTAGCATTAGGAATATTCATTGCTTGTCTATTCCCACCATACTGATTATGCTGACCGGCATGTGAAAATCCAGGACTCTGACCAAAACTCCTAGGCTGAAAAGTAGGAGTAGGGTATGGTGTAGGTCTAACAAATCACTGCTCAGTACGGTCAACTAAGCCAGGATTCCTTGGCTTCCACAGTCTTTGCACGCGAGCACTCTCTTTCTCAGTGTCTTCCAAATTTTTCGAATTCTGAACCACTTGGGCATACTCACAATAGGCTGAACAATGAGATAAGCCTTGATTGCAGGCCGCAATCCTCTGAAGAATTTCTTTGCCTTCGCACGGTCAGGATTCAAGGAGTCAGGGGCAAAGAAGAATAGTTCTTCAAACTTCTGTTGGTAGTCCAACACAGACAAAGAACCTTGCATAAGAGCCATAAACTCGACTTCCTTGGCATCCTTTACGACTTCAAGGAAATAATTCTTATAGAAAGCTTCTTGAAAATTTCCCAAGTCACAACACCAGCATGCAGTTCTTCAAGAATGGGCCAGGTGGAGGTCCACCAAGCATTAGCTTCATGCTGGAGCTTCTGCTCAGCAAACAAAATATTCTGAGCTTCAGACACTGCAAATGACGAAAAGCCTTCTCTAGCTCTTGCAACCACTTGTTCGGAAACAAGGTATCTTTAGTCACACCAGTGAAGGTGGGCACTTGCAACTTCAAGAAACTCTCCATCATAAGGGTATGAGGAGTTCCAACTAACCTTTCCACATTCGGGACTACGGCATTAGGATTTTCGTTCGCACTAGTATGAGTCTCATTATGAAGGGTCATGAAACCCATCATCATCTAATTAAACTGGTTTGCTTGTTGCTGCATAATATTTCCCATGATGTTGGCAATATCACGGAAACTTCCCATATTTGGGGCACCAGGTATGTCATTAGCAGTTTGACCATTAGCATGAGTCTGCTAATAAGAACCACCATTAAGTACCTCTTCTTCATTTCCATTGCTACTAGAAGCAACGCAATGGTTTCTCAACATAACCATTTTGCAAAACGAGAATATCAAAAACACTGAAAATCGAAGATTCAACATAAATCATATGTCCAAATGATTGGCAATCTTAAATCAGGCTCATAAACATCCATTTAGTCATGAAACAATCAATCATAGGACAAAAATCACATTTTTCCAAATTTCAACAGAAATTGGAGCTACTGTGACTATTGGTCGACTTCTTGGTCGATTGGCCCAGTCAACCAACCAATCAACCAAGCCTGGTAGCACGCGAAAAATAGGCTTTTTAGTCACAATACCTCATTCCAAACTCATTTCAACTCTTGCAAACTTGAGAGAGGGCTCTGGAGAAAAGGTTCTAAGGCCTTTCAAAGTGATTCCAAGTTGTTTTGGTGATTCAACAACAACTCTACATCACTCTTAGATCATCACATAAGGTAAACTGTCTTTTTCTCTCTTAAATGCTTCCATTCATGCTTGCACTTCAACAAAAATCATGTTATGCTTGTGTCTATTGTTAGAAATCATGTCTAGGAACACTTAGAAACATGTTCCATGAGTTTTTAATACAATGCCATGCTTAGACAACAAGTACTAACACAATCTAGCTCTCTTTCACTGTTAATGCAACCGAAAGTCCCCAATTTTAAGGAAAACTTCAATTTCTCTCAAACCGCTAGGATTTTTCACACAAAATCAAATGCTACATGCTTGTAATGAAATGGTATATGTGTACATATAGTTTGATTCGACCAATTTCACAATTTCAAAAATCCAATTTTGACTTAATTTGCAAAAATCCGCAAATTTCCTTCTTGCTGATTTTTTTACTTTAGACCAAGATTTTGATGGATTTTCTTCAAATAAAACACCTTAACATGTTATTACAAGTATTGCACTTGCTAGTATGTTCAATTTGAATTTTCCCCAAAACCAAAATTTTAAAAAAAATTACAAAAATGCCCTTCTTGCTAAATTTTTCGTAATAACATTGACAATCAATTTCCTTTGTCTTTTTCATAGACATTCACACTATGCAGGGATGAGGATGAGGTCAAGGACAAGGTCTCCTGGTGGGTGCCAGGAGAGGTAGAGGTCAGGTTCCAGCTCAACCACGAGCGGAGGTTCTACGACTTGATAGATTTGACACACCGCAGGCCGAGTTCCTGTACGAGGCGTACTTTGTGTATTGTCGCATCGAGTTCAATTGGCTATTTCACCTACCGCAGCTCAGGGTATTCAGGATCAGGCAGAGATTTGACACTATGCAGTGGATTCATCTCTTTACGGTTGACTTGCCCGTGTATCCTGAGCTAATGAGGTTGTTCTTTAGCAACCTTTCATCTACTGAGGAGGCCAGAGGTCAGGGTCGCCCTTTTCGATTGATCATTGAGAGCCATGTCCAGGAGGCATAGACTAGGTTTTCCACAAGGACATTGGCTCAGATTCTTCAAGTGCCTTATTATCCACACGAGTGTAGGTGGATACCTACAGGAGTTGAGGTGGACAGCTACTTGTTACCATATGAGCTTCACGAGATATGTTCCACACTTTGGAACGATCGTCGGTATTACGCTCCACAGAACAGCGGACAAATGACGAATTCGGCAAGAGTTATCGGTCGCATTGTGGGCCGAAACATCATGTTGAACGCCGAACATCATCATCGGGTCACAGTGATGGAGGCCCTAGTCATTTACCCAATCTACATGGGATTTGAGATTGACTTGTCCTACATCATCCAAAACGTCATGATAGATCTGGTAGTGCATCCAAGTACGAGGACCCTTTGCTTTGGACGATTACTGACACTGGTCTTCCGACACTGGTCTTCCCAAAATTTGATCGTGTCACTAACCAATCAAATATAAAATCCTAGACTAATCTAGCAAGCAAAAAGTACGGGGTCGAACTATGGGGAACTAAAAGGCTAAGTTACTAAGATTGAATTTAACAAAACTAAATTTAAACTAAATCTACTAATTAATGCAAAAACGTTAACTATGAATATGTGAAGATCTTTGGGATTTCGAATCCCCAATGCTTTTCCCTAACCGATATACTCTACACTTCAAAGTAAATTAAGGATGGTCTTCCTAGATATGCCCTATATTTGCAAGACTATCGTCCTTCGTGGAAGCTTGGCACGCTTAGTTCGCTGAGCTATAGAACATCTTTGGCCAAACTCAAACACAATCAACTAGAAGAGATAGAACAATCAAATTAATGAAATAAGCATGGTTCATCTACATCCCAAAGAAAAGGAACTAGCTACTCATTATCACAAAGTTCATAAGAAAAATAAAGATGAAACATAGGGAGAGAGAGAGAGATGTGGTCTTCTTCTTCAGCAATGAGAGAGATCAGAGCCGCATTCGCCGTCCTCCTTTCTTCTCTGTGGCTGGCTTCTATTTTATGTCTCCCGCACACAATGAATCCCCTCTCTTTACCCGTAGATTCGACATTTATTCGTTCGAATTTTGGAAACACTCAAAACTATAAAGTTGTAGATATTTTCAATATCGTTCCATAGCATCTTGAATCATAGAAATCCAAGCTCATACGAAAGAAATATGCCCAAAATACGGAAGGTAGGTCTGTTTACCCGATTTTCAGATTTATTACCAATTTTGTTCCTTAGACCTCCACCTATTTCCAATTTGGCTAAGATCTAACTTTTCATGATTTCTTGGGCAGCAAGATTGAATGCCATGATTTAAAATCCACCAATATCTAATATATTTGCCAACTTTACTCCATATTATCTCTAATATCCAAAATCTCCTTATTCCTGAAAAATACACAAAAAATACTCAATTAGCTCTCTTTAATTAAATAAGTATGGGGAATTAAATCAAATAAATAATGGTAAATACATGCTTATCAAATACCCCCACACTTGAGTGTTTTCTAGTCCTCGAGCAAAACAAGACAATAAAAGTAATACATAAAATAAAGAAAGAAAAACCTAACTCACTTTCGTTGGAATCACGGTTGCACTTAGCATGTGCAACAAGCCTTTAAACCCCTAGGTTACCCTAGTGGATGAGTTGTGTCTCGTGAGTGTTTGTAGAGAATATACACACAAAATTCTTAAGTGCTCTTCTAATTATTCTGGCATTAATAAGAGTAGAAAGATAGATTCCAAGACAAAGACACTCCACTAAAGATTAAAGAGAATATTGGCACCCCCACACTTAAGCTCTTACACCCTCTCTTGAGTCTAGCTCTAGGCAAACAATTCAATCGAGAAGTCTCTTTTTATCTTCAGTCTACCAGTTCACCCTCAGATAAGACTAAACTAGGTACCAAATAATACCAAGAACTCAAGATCTAAGCAATATTGACATTCTTAGACATTTCACCTTTATAAGCACATTAATTCACTTCTTTCTTTAATGGTCACAGTTCTAGTCTGTGCAATGTCTTACCTCTTAAGCTTTCTAGATGGCCTATGTAACGAGTGTTGGGTTAGCCGCTCTCAAGCCAGATGGCCTTAAGGGAGTAGGTGTAGAATACCCCTCAAACTTACTTACTCAAGCCAACTAGGCTACAGGCCAAGACTGGACCAAAGACACCCCAACTGTTTGACGCGAAGCACGATGTTGGTGACACCGAGACCTGATTACTAAGAAGGAGGTCTAAACTTTAAACTTCAGCATATTTTTTTTTCTTTTTTTCTTTTTTTCACATTAGACTTCAATTCACTTCACATTTAAATAGTCTAAAATCAGTCTCAACTTGTCACCATAAGCACAAGGCAATACAAGATAGCTAGATGGTCAAAGCTTTTGGACTACCTAGAATTTCTATTTTCTGATTCAACCTCGGTCTCAAAATGTTAAACCCATTACTATTCTCTCAAGAGGGTGTTCATTACATCAGATGGGATTTCTAAAACACTTAAACTCTCATTTTGTATCTAAGCAAGGAATTAAAACATTTATCTTACCAAAGCCAGAAAAAATTGGGCACTTTTTATCTTTGTGACAATGCTCTACCAACTATCAACAAGTCTTACTCGAGTTGACACCCCCCCACACGTAAATTATGCAATGACCTCAGTGCAAGCAAGATATATAAAAAAAATGATAGAAGCAAATAGAGGAAAGAGTGTACCTGATGTTTGAAATCATGATAGAGCACGCAGCAGTAAAACCTAACAACAAACAAAGAAAAGAGAAGAAAAAGAACAAGAAATAACATCTATACAAATGGGTTGCCTCCCATTAAGCGCTAAGTTTAAAGTCTTCAGCCAGACTCAGTGAGAGACTCATGAAGAGTCTTGAGGCAAGTCTTCTAGGTCCAACTCCTCAATAAGTTGGCCATCAGCAAGGCCATCAATATAGGGTTTTAGTCGTTGGCCATTAACCTTAAAGGTTTGCCCATTGAGTGGGTTACGGATCTCTATCGCACCATGGGGAAATACTTGAACAATCACATAAGGACAATCCCATCGAGATCGAAGCTTACCAGGAAATAAGCGCAATTTAGAATTAAACAACCACACTCGCTGATCAGGTACAAAGGACTTTCGAGTAATATGTTTATCATGAAAAGCTTTGGCTCGGTCCTTATAAATGCGCAAATTATCATAAGCATCATTACGCAATTCTTCTAATTCAGATAATTGAAGACGGCGAGTAGAACAAGCGTCAGACATATCAAAATTAAATGTCTTAGTTGCCCAAAATGCCTTATGCTCTAACTCAACAGGAAGATGACAAGCTTTACCGAAGACTAAACGGTATGGTGACATACCAATAGGAGTTTTATAAGCAGTCCGATAAGCCCATAATGCATCCTCTAATCTAACAGGCCAATCTTTGCGGTCAAGTCTAACGGTCTTTTCCAAGATGCGCTTGATCTCACGATTAGAAACCTCCACTTGACCAGATGTCTGAGGATGGTAAGGAGTGGCAACCTTATGGGTAATGGAGTATTTCTTCAGCAAAGATCCAACCCGCCAATGACGGAAGTGACTACCGCCGTCACTAATAATAGCTCTAGGAAAGCCAAAGCGGCTAAAAATATGGCTCTAGATGAAGGACATCACTACCTTATGATCATTGGTCCTAGTAGCTTTAGCTTCTACCCATTTAGAGACATAGTCAATTGCTACAAGTATGTATTCATGACCAAATGATTTAGGAAAAGGTCCCATAAAATCAATACCCCATACATCAAAAACTTCAACAACAACAATGGGGCTAAGGGGCATCATGTTTGTATGGGAAATATTGCCAACCTGTTGGCATCTAAGGCATGCTCTACAAAAAGAATGGGCATCTTTAAACAATGTAGGCCAAAAAAACCACTTTGCAGCACCTTTGCTGCGGTCTTATTACCACTAAAGTGTCCCCCACAAGGCAGAGTATGACAAAAGGATAAAATACTTTGAATCTCACTCTCAGGGACACAACGACGAATGACTTGGTCTGAACAATAACGAAAGAGCTCAGGATCTTCCCAATAATAGTACTTAAGTGAGGAGAAGAAGCGGTCTTTAGCAGCCTTATCCCAAGCAGAAGGAATCCTCCCCGTAACAAAATAATTAACAATATGAGCATACCAAGGTGTAGATGTAGAAGATATAGCTAATAATTGCTCATCAGGAAATGTCTCACTAATCAACTTAGAGGGGATAGAATCAAGAGGAATCCGAGATAAATGATTTGCTACAACATTCTCTGAGCCTTTCTTATCTCTAATCTCTAGGTCAAACTCTTGAAGGAGTAAAATCCAGCGGATGAGCCTTGGCTTGGCATCAGGCTTAGAGAGAAGGTGCCGAAGAGCTGTATGATTTGAATAGATAATCACCTTTGAGCCCAAAAGATATGAACGAAACTTATCAAGGGCAAAAACCACTGCTAGTAATTCCTTCTCAGTAGTAGTATAATGCATCTGAGCATCTGAGAGGGTCTTACTAGCATAGTAAAGAACGAATGGTTTCCCATCTACCTTTTGACCCAAAATAGCACTAAGAGCAAAATCAGATGCTTCACACATAATCTCGAAAGGGAGATACCAATCAGGTGATTTCAAGATAGGTGCTTTAGACAATAAATCTCAAAGGGTATGGAAAGCATGAAGGCATTTCTCATCAAAGGTAAAAGGGGCATCCTTTGCAAGTAAATTGCATAAGGGTCTAGAAATCAAGCTGAAGTTCTTAATGAAACGCCTATAGAATCCAGCATGGCCTAAGAAAGATCAGACTTGCTTAATAGAAGTGGGAGGGGGTAGTTTGGCAATACCCTCAACCTTGGCCGGATCGACCTCAATACCACGTGCAGACACTATGTGTCCAAGGACAATTCCTTCTTGAACCATAAAATGGCTCTTCTCCCAACTTAAAACAAGGTTGGTCTCCACACATCTTTTAAGAACCTGTGATAACCGGTTGAGACACTCATCAAAGGAAGATCCAAAGACGGAGAAATCATCCATGAAAACCTCTAAGGATTGGCCAACCATATCAGAAAAGATGGCCATCATGCACCTTTGAAAGGTGGCTGGAGCATTACATAAACCAAAAGGCATGCGTCTAAATGCAAATGTACCAAAGGGGCAAATGAAGGTTGTTTTCTCTTGGTCAATAGGGCAAATGGGAACTTGGTTGTAACCAGAGTAACCATCAAGAAAACAATAGTGGCTTTGCCCGGCTAGTCTCTCTAGAATCTGATCAATAAATGGCAAGGGGAAGTGATCCTTTTTGGTGACTGTGTTCAACTTTCGGTAATCGATGCAGACACGCCAACCTGTAGTGGTACGAGTTGGGACGAGATCACCATTGTCATTCGGAACCACAGTAATGCCAGATTTCTTAGGGACAACCTGGGTAGGACTGACCCATTCACTATCAGAGATTGGGTAAATAATTCCGGCATCTAACCACTTAATCACCTCATTTTTCACCACCTCTCTCATATTAGGATTCAGACGACGCTGAGGATCTCTACGGGGTTTCGCTCCATCCTCACAATATATCCTATGCATACATATGGAAGGGTCTATGCCCTTAAGATCAGCTAAGGACCAGCCAATGGCTGACTTGAATTCAGAAAGCACTCCTAGAAGGTGGTCTTCTTGCCTAGGTGATAGATCAGAAGAAATAATGACAGGCAATGTTTCATTTTCCCCTAAGAATGCATACTTTAGATTGGAAGGGAGAGGTTTAAGTTCCAACTTAGGGGGACATATGAGGGATGAGGGATGAGGGTTGGGGAGATGCAGCTAATGGAGGTAGAGGCTCAAATCTCTTTGGAAATTGTGGCTGCTCCAAAGGAGTGGAAGAGTCCAACAATGTGTTGACTTCCTCAATAAGTTGGTCAAATTCTCCAAATGACAAGTAACGTTGTAGGGGATCATCAATAAGCATGTTTGGAGTATAATCTGCCACTTCCTCATCACTAAGGTTATTCGCAAAGCACTCTTCATCTCTATTTGGGCTTAAGGATGCATTGAAGATGTTGACTCTAAGTTTCTTATTTCCAAATGATATATCCATGACACCCGATCTACAATTGATGCAAGCATTCGCAGTGGCTAAAAAGGGGCGTCCAAGAATGACTAGTGGTAACTTATTGGTAGTTGGATTATCCATATCTAGGATCAAAAAATCGACAGGAAAATATAGATCATCAACCTTTACCAAAACGTTTTCAAGTAGCCCACGAGGTCGTTTGATTGAGCGGTCTGCTAATTGTAGTATCACATCAGTGGATTTCAAATCTCCTAGGCCAAACCTATCATAAACTGAACCGGGTAAAATATTCACACTGGCTCCCAAATCAAGAAATGCTTTGTTTATGGATAGATCTCCAATGACACATGAAATTAAAGGTGTACCAGGATCTTTAAGCTTAGGGGGCTGTTGGTTGGAGATTATAGAGCTAACTTGTTCAGTTAGGTGCACAGTTTTAAGAGTCTGAGTTCCCAACTTACGCTTTTGGGTGCATAGATATTTTAAGAATTTAGCATAAGCTGGGACTTGCTTGATAGCATCCAATAGTGGGAGATTGATATGAACTTGTTGGAATAAATCAATCATTTCTTGCATCTTAGCATTCTTTCTAGGATCTGGAATTGAGGATTCAAGAGCTTCAGGGAAGGGGGCTTTGGGAGTGTAAGATTTAGGAGTAGGACCATCTACAATTGGAATGTGCAACCCCTTACGAGGAAATTGATGGGTAATACTCATAGGTGGTGTCTCTTTACTAGGCTTGTTTGCATCATCACCAGTCTCATGGGTCAAATTAACCTCTTCTCGACTCTCAAGATTGATGGGCAATGGCTTAGGAATGGACAAAGGTGAATAATATTCCTTCCCACTACGTGTCACACAGACACTGGTTGGACTTGTTCTTTCCCAGACCCAATTTGATGATTAGGGTTACCTATTGGTTGACTAGGTAATTGGCTAGCCTCCCTCCTACTGATGGCATCAGCTAGTTGACCAAGTTGGGTTTCCAATTTGTTAATGGATTGAGAATGGAAATGCAACAATTGAGTATTTTGCTCTAATCCACTAAGTGTTTTTAGTACCTTATCCTCAAATGATGAATTATGTGAGGGTTGTTGCTCATTCCTATAGGCATTTTGGTGCATATTAAATGGAGGTGGATATGGGGTTTGTTGTCCTAATGACAAGAGATAGTCTAATTTCTTAGATAGCAAGTCAACCTTAGTGTTCATTTCAACAGTAGGATTGATCTCATAGACACCGCTCCTCGTTGGATGCCCAATGGGTGGAATCTCAGTCCTAGTTGCTAAAGCATGGTATTGGGAATTTTCACTAAGGGTCTCAAAGAATTCCCATGCCTCTTTCTCATTCTTGTGCATGAAAGTCCCACCACAAGAAGAATCGACCATTTGTCTATGTCGGTCTCTAAGGCCATCATAAAAGCATTGAACCAATTGCCATTTAGGAAGAGCATGGTGGGGGCACTTTCAAAGTAATTCTTTTAGTCTTTCCCATGCCTCATGAAATTGTTCTCCTACTTGTTGGGAGAAACTTGTTATTGCTCTCCTAATGCTATTGGTACGACCAATGGGGAAGAACTTTTTAAGGAACTCCTGTTGCATTTCTGCCCAAGTGGAAATTTTAACATTATCCAAAAAATGAAGCCAATGCTTAGCTTTATCTTTAAGGGAGAATGGGAAAAGCAATAACATTAAAGCATCAACTGAGAGGTTTTGAATTTTAATCGTGGAGGACACCTCTAAAAACTCTTCATTGGCAAGTCCGTAAAAAGATGGTAGCATTTGAATCACACTAGATTTGATCTCATAATGAGCCGCCTCTATGTCAGGCAACTTAATACAAGAAACCAGAGTATATATCGTAGGAATGAAATGCTCACTCAAGGGCCTCATTGGAGGCTCATAGTTTGCCATGGTTCTTTTTGCCTTTTAAGGTTGGTCAAAATCTCTTCTAACTCTAAGTCAAGTGGAGTCAACTCAGGGTTTAGGGACCGACGACCATGCATACACACAGAAGAATAAAAAAAAGAATAAGCTAAATAAGTAAAATTAAAAGAAAATAACTATAGCAAAAGGGAGAGTTTAGGACGTACCTGAAGCGCAATCCACGTGATCTTTCTAACAAAAATTACACATGTGGGATCTGAGGGATGGGGATTTTTAAAATTAACCTAAACAACCCAATCTAATGCAAATATTACAATTGAAAAGTCCTAAATACAATCATATCTAAGAAAGAAAAGATAACAACCTAAACTAATTATCGAATCACTACTCTTGCAGTTACCTACAAAACAAAAGAAAAAGAGATTAGTTAAATAAGCAAAGAAAAATAAAAAATTAAAAACACTAAAATTACTCTAAAAATTATGCCTAATTGACAAAAATCAATCCTAGCAACCGTGCTTTGGTTCCCCGGCAACGGCGCCAAAATTTGATCCTGTCGCTAACCAATCAAATATAAAATCTTATACAAATTTAGCAAGCAAAAAGTACGGGGTCGAACAATGGGGAACTAAAAGGCTAAGTTACTAAGATTGAATTTAATAAAACTAAATTTAAACTAAATCTACTAATTAATGCAAAAACGTTAACTATGAATATGATGCGTCCAAAATCTGCTCAGCCCTTAGATCTCCTCGTGATGACCGGCAAAACGAAAGCGTCAGATGTGGCCCGACCGCGGGGGTCGGGAGTCCACCTCCGAAGGCTAAGTCAGTTGATGAACTTAATCACAAACAGCTCTGCTAGAAGCACAGAGCTAAGGAATGAAGAACTGGGAAAGGTGATCTAGATCGTAAGCCTCTGATAGTTTACGTCTATTAGTATGTATCTGAACCTAAGTCTCAGATTATGTGTTTTCGATCCCCTCACCTCGTATGGCAGTGAGGTTTATATAGAGTGTGCCTTCGAATCTCCTTCGTTGGATGCACTTGAGCCTTCTTCGGGTAGTCGTTGGATCTTAACAGTTAGATCCGTTGAGCAATAGACTTCTACTAGTTTGGACTAGTAGAGGACTCCTGAGATAACCCTTTAGGTTATGCGATGATTATCCCTTCGATAATGATTAGCCGCAGCTGTCAATTCGAGTCTGCCATCATTAGGGTAATTACCCTAATCCATAAGTAGGATTAGGGCGTGCTTGTAGTTGAATAAGTTTTCTTCCTCAGCAAGCCATCTTCTGGATCCGGTTCGCTCGGGAGCGAGTCGGTTTCCTCTATCTCGACCGGGGTCGAGGGTCGAACCAGGTATGAACCCAATTTGATCATAATTTCTCCGTATCACGAGCCCCCCAGACCAAGCGTTCGGTCAATCCCGAGGGCTTGGTTTTTAACTGGGTTCTTCATCAGACGATAGACTCTGCGTGCTCCATTAAATGTCATATCACATTTAATGCGGTGGTCACTTTTCCTCGAGCGTTGTGAGGGTAAGGCCACGTGTCTCCTTGCAGTCGATCTGTCGTGGCTCACGTAATCCAAGCGACGGTTTTCGAAAGCCTGTTTCGGATTCGTGAGTTCAAACTTTCAAAATGTCTTTCAATCTCGATCATCGATTTTGAATCAATCTCGATAGTTCAGATTCCTGAACACTCGTGTGGGTGTTTTAAAAGCGGTTCGTTGTCTTCGTAGGTTTCATTCTTCCTGTCTGGAATTTGAACCTTTGTTGTCTGCTTCGCGCCTTCTTGCTCTCAAGCTTTTGCCTCACTGAATCAGTAAGTTTACTGGTCTTTTTCTTTTTGTAGTTTACTGAAACAAGTAATGGCGGATAATAGGGCTTCTCGGGTACCCAGTGTTAGTAATAGTAGTGAAGCTTTTGCTTCTCCTCCCTCCGAACAGTCGGGTAGTGATAACAAAACCCTAACTGTCCTCTGGCGCGAGTTTGCTGAAGTTTCTCAAAAAGGTTTAGAGAGAAAAACCGAAACTCCTTCCGCCCTCCTCGAGTCTGGATCTTCCAAGATTGTCGAGTCTTCTAGGCAGCCTCAAACTTCCAGATCCGATGGTGGACCTGGCTCTGTTCCCTCCATTTATAATGAGGAAAACCTTCTTTCAGCCATCCAAGATTTTGATTTTCCTTCCTCTTATCAGGTTAGGGCTCCCCTTTCGATGAGAGGGTTGATTCAACCCTTTCGGGTGAATTTTCTCTGTACATAGATGCCTTTGGAAAGCGGGGTTCGCTTTCCCTTTTTTAATCCTTTGTTCTCCTGATTCTGAATCATTGGGACATTTGTCCCGGAATGCTCCTTCCCAATAGCTGGCGTCTCATCGTCAGCTTCTTGGGTTTGTGTTTTGAACTTGGCATTACGCCATCTCTTTCTCTCTTTGTACATTTTCATGTTCTTTCTATCTCCCATCCTCCCGGATGGGTTTTTCTGTCCAAACGTAACAAGGCTGAACTTGATTGGAGGGGCAGCATCCTTGCCAAAGGAACTTGCCCTTCTAACTACAAAAAATGGCGCGAACGATACTTTTTCTGTCGAGCACCTCCATCGGATCTTAACTTCCCAACCGCCTAGAGGCGGTGTACTTCTTCTTCCTAGAATAACCGAGGCCTCCCCTTATCCAAAGAAGATGAGGCGGCCGTCAGGAAGATCAAATCCATTCCATGGTATCGAGAGATACATGGACTTGAGGTGGAGTATAACTCCATTGTTCAGTACTGGGGCTTGGCTCATTGTGAGCTTCTAACCATCATCCTTTAATTTTACTGAAGTGATATGTCTTTAATTCTGACTCTTGTTCTTCTTTGCAATGCCTCCAAGAATGAGCCCCGAGAACTTGCGAGTGAAGGCCGCTAGGGCCGTTGCGACAGCCGAGCAACGATCACCTAGAGCCTTGACCATAGATCAAGAGGCTTCTGTTCCCTCTCCCGACCCCTCTTATAGGGGTATCAGAAATATCAGGCCCGTGGCTGATGCTTCGAGTAAAGGGAAGAAGCCAATGGTGGAGAGGTCCAATGTCTCCTCCTCCGCCCGAACCAAAAGGAGGCATGATACAGTTGATGCTTCCTCTCATAAAAAATCCAAAGCTTCAACGGATTGTGAGGAGGTCTTCACCCCCGGTGGACCCTGAAGTTGACCGACAGGGTGACTCGAGACCCTGAGAAAGCCGCAGAGTGGAGCTCCCTCAGTCTTGTTCCTTCTGATCACCAGGAATTTGAAAACCTGGATGACGTTGCCCTTGTTAGTCAATCCACAAGGTACCGGTCTTCTCGCTTACTTATTTTTTCATAATTTCTTATGACTTCTTCTGATATTTTCCACCTTCCCAGGAATGCCGTGTTGAGCTTCTATCAACACATGGAAGCATTGAGTCGGGTTGGCCGCAACAGCTCTTTACTGCACACCTGTGAAGAGAATTTGGCCAAGGCCAATTCTGAGATAGATCGGCTGACTGCAGCTGCTGAGGAGCTGCAGAGAAAGCATGAAGAAGAAGTGATCTCCCTCAAGGAGGCCCTTGATGCTTCGAAGGCTCGGGCTGCTGCTGCCGAGCGCGAGTCCAGGAAGCAAAAGGAAGCTGCCACGTTGTTCGGTGACAGGCTTGAATTTCAATGTAGGAAGAACAAAGAATATCTGAAGTGGGCGGTCCCTAGCAAGCCTGAGCATATCAAGCCAGAGCTTCGGAAGGAGTGTGTTCGGAAATACCTGATCAGCGTACCTTTCTCCGAGCTGCTAAGTGCCTACAACATTCAAGCTTATCGCTTGGGGTAGAATGACGTTTGGGAGCGAATTCTCGCATCAATCCCTTCCTTCGATATTGCTCCCTTTCGTGAGGTGTGCCATAGAGAGGTCTTCGGGAAAGTTGGCATGGATCTCCCAGACTAGGCTCGGGAAGAAAATGATCCTTTTCCAGCTGACCCTCAATATGAGGCATACCTGGCTGACGAGCCGGCGCTTCCAGAGGAGAAATCACAAGCCGAGTCTCAAGTTGCTGCTATAGAGGACTCAGTCAATGTCATTCTTGAGGAAGGCTCTTCTCAAGATCCTGAGAAAAGTGCTCCCGACCAGGGTCCCTCGGGCAACAATGAAGAAGAGGCTTAGGGAGTTATCTTTTTTTTGTAAAGATTGACCTCCTTGTTAATGAATAGACCTTTCTTTTTCATGTTGGCCTTTCCAATTCCCTGTCTCCTGCCGTAATCTTGTCCTGAATATCAAAAGTAAAAATGATAAAACTTATCACTCAACTTCACATTCTTCGACGAATAATAATCTTGTATGATATTGTGAAGGTGCGTTTCGGAAAGATGCATTAATCTTCCCCACAACTTCATTTATTGCAAAGTCCACACGTTTCCCTTTTTGAAGTCCAAACGCTTTCTTGCTTTGGTATACCATTCACTGTTTCCAATGAATCGGAAATACACCCATTATTATAATGGCGGTGCGACGATTGGAGGTATCTCTACATCGGGTGCTCGCCTCCACATGTTTCCATGTGGCATCCCTCCAGCCGTTGATCTTGCTTTCTGCGGATTTCGAAGCGTCATTTCGATCTGGGTCGTTGGTTGTCCTTAGCTTTCAACCGTCGTCTTAATACTTGAGGCTATTTAAAGCCTTCGTGGGTACTCTCCATTTATCCTGCTATCGACAAGTTAGATTTGCTAAAGTGCTAAAGCGACATTCCGTCCTTCTGCCTGCTTCCGTATTCCTCGTACTCCAACAATAGCTCTATCAACTTCTTTCCCCACTTCCCCCTTGAGTAAACTGCACAGTAGTAGTACTTGGGGTTTAGTTAATCGGGTTTTTCTGAAGTGATAGAGAACTAGGGTTTTCCCTTTTTTTTTGTTGTCGTTGGATATCTGTACTGATACGGCTTTTCTGTTTGCATAGTGGCTCCCAAGATCAACCCGAACTTTATCAAAGCGAAGTCTAGCAAGAAAATCGTTCCGTCGGCGGTGGTTGGGGCCAGTGAGGTGGTTTCAGCTAGTGAATCCTCCAAGCGTAAGGCGACTGCTGTTGGTGAATCTTCAAGTCAGATTCCCACAGTTTCTATTGATGCCGCCCATACGCCTCTTTTGCCCGAAGTGATTGCTCGTCTTTCCCAGGAAGATCTTGATCACTCCGTTGTTGATGGCGCTACTGACGCCCCTGCTGCAGAGACAGTTGGTGCACCCCCGAAGGAGACTCTTCGAGCATCTGAGGCAACTATGTTGGCGTCTAATGAAGGTGTGGTCCTAGCAGGCGCTGCTCCTATTTCCAATTCCAGTGCTTGTTTGGCATCCTCCTCCTCTCCTTTGGAGTTGGAGGATTTTGCCACCAGGAAGCGCCGTTGGGTGACAGGTGATGCAGCTCATCCTTCTCTTGATGTAGTTCATCCTTCTCATCCTTTGCCCGAATTAGTGTCAAACGAGTTTGACAAAGCATTGGAATGGTGCACTGCTGCTCGAATGACTTCTGAGAGCGCAGTGCTTTCCAAACTCTTAGATGAAGTCTTTATGAAGTCACTGGTGATGTAAGTCTTTCTTCATTATCTTTTGATTCTGAAAAATTACTCTTCTGCTCCTTTTTAACTCGGAAGTTATTTGCAGGAGTCTTACTGGTAACTTCCACAACCAAGTGGAAGCAGCCTCTAGGCTCAATAGGTTGAGCAATGAAGTTTCCAGGCTTCGGGAAATCTCTGAAGCTAAAGATGCTGAGATTGCTCGCCTTCGGAAACTAGCTTGGGAGGTTGTAGGAGAAAAGAATTCGATGATCGGTCGTCTTCGGTCGGACTTGGATGATGCCAGGGAGAAGATCCGGCAACTGGAGCAAGCAGTTGGAAAGTCAGGGGCCAAAGGATCTGAAACGTTACCCCAAAGGCAAGCTGTCGTTCCTTTGCCCAAATCCCTTCCAGTTGATGTTCGCAGACCCTACGTCTTCAAGTATTTACACAGTAAGCCCTTTGTTGATATGCTGAATGCTTATAACTTGCAGGCGTACCGGGATGGTGAGAACGAAGTATGGGAATCAATATTAAGGAAGGATCCTCATTTTGATACGACTCCCTATAGTGTTGTTTGCCATCCTGAAGTATTTACCGACCTGGGTATTCCTTCTCCTGACTGGACCAAAGATAAGATTGATCCTCCACCTTCCGATCCAGATATTCAGCATTATCAGGAAGATTCTCCTGTTTATTCTCCCCTGGAAGAAATCAATTATGACGAGCTCGTCTTGAATGCAAGTTTGGTCGAGGACCATACTTCTCCTGGACAAGCTGGACAAAGAGTATGAAATTGCGGAGGATCTTATGCATACCGAAATATTTTTTGTAATCCTCATTTCTCCTCTTCTTTTCCTTGAATCTACACCAATGGTTGACTCATATGTTTGTTCTAGCAAAGTTGTGTCGATCTTGTATAACTTCTTAACAGTCACCAATGATGACTTTCTTTTTTGACCGAAGATTGTATCCAGCTCTTGTAATTTTGATACTGGCCTCTTTCGATCTTTTGAAGAAATAAGAAATTAACTTCATCTTGAACTTTGCTAACCACTTGAATCGCTGTTGCATTAGGTCTTAGTTGTTTGAAACAATGCCTTTACTTAAAGATTTCCGGAGAAATACAATAAGTCTGAGAAGGAACTCACTCGGGTTTTAAACCGATGCCTTTACTTAAAGATTTCCGGAGAAATACAATAAGTCTGAGAAGGAACTCACTCGGGTTTTAAACCGATGCCTTTACAATAAGTCTTGAAGGAACTTACTCGGGTTTCAAACCGACACCTTGCAAAAGGAACTCACTCGGATTTTCATCCGACGCCTCGACTTAAGAAGATCCGAAAAAATTCCATAAGTGTTGAAGGACCCACACAGATTTTCATCCGATGCCTTATAGTTGGATCTTGTTCTTGAATGTGGTGTATGATGCCCCCAATCAAAAGATAGTTTGTTGAAAGCCAAAAATTGCATTGATTGAGTTGAAAATGTTTACATCGCGAACAAAATTGAAATCATCATCAAGGATAAAACTTTTTGAGATGCCTGGCATTCCACGACCGATCCAACTCTTTCTGGGTGTTGATGTTCTTCAGCCTGTAAGCTCCTGAACCAACTGGTTTTACAACCATATAAGGTCCTTCCCAGGAAGGGTCCAATTTTCTTTGGTGACGCGGGTCGGAAGCTAGGGTGTTTCTCAACACCAAATCTCCGGCTAAGTACCGACGATTCTTCACTCGAGTATTAAAATGAGACGCTATCCTTCTTTGATAATGTTGAGTTCGTGCTATTGCCTTTGCCCGAACTTCGTCCAACAGATCAAGACTATCAAGCAGTCCTTGTTCATTTGCTTTTTCCTCGAACTCACGATCCCGTAATGTCCTCGCCATTATCTCCATTGGTGCCAATGCTTCGGATCCATATGCCAACCTGAATGGAGTTTCTCCTGTGGGTGTTCGAACCATAGTTCTATAGGCCCACAGTACATTATAAAGTTCTTCGACCCAAGAAGCTTTGTCAGCTTCGAGTCTTCTCTTTATTCCTTCTAGTAGCGTTCGGTTAGTAACCTCTACCTGTCCATTGCTCTGGGGGTATGCCACTGAGGACATATGATGCTCGATCATATATGTTTCGCAAAATTGCTCAAATTGCGGACAGTCGAACTGAGTACCATGGTCAGTGACGATTATCTTTGGAATGCCAAAGCGATATATGATTGATTCAAGCACGAATTTCTCCACTTTTTTCTCAGTAATTGCTGCCAGTGCACTGGCTTCAACCCATTTCGTGAAGTAATCAATTGATACTATAAGATATTCCCGTCCACCTAACGCCTTGGTGAATTTGCCCATGATATCAATTCCCCACATCGCAAAGGGAGTGGGATCCAGAATTGAAGTCATGGTTTCAGCCGGGCGCTTCGATACTGTAGCATGAATTTGACAGTTACTACACCGACGAACATATTCCATAACAGCCTCTTGGACCTTAGGCCAATATAACCCAAGTCTCAGAATTTTGTGAGCCAGGGCTCGTCCACCCATGTGAGCTCCACAAATTCCTTCATGAACCTCAGCCAAAGCTGATTTTGCTCCTTTGGGGCCTATACATCTCATAAGGGGTCCAGAATAAGATCTTTTGTATAGTCTCCCATTCTGAATGACAAATCTAGCTGATCATATCTTGATCAACTTTGCCTCTTTCGGATCCTCAGGTAATTTGTCATCTCTCAGATACTCGATTATCGGATCCATCCAACAACGCTCTGCTTCAATATAAGAAATTTCTTTCTCATGATAACTTGGAAAAGTTATCTCTTCAATATAGACCGAAGGGTCTAGATTCTTTTCTTTGGCATTGGCTAGTCGGGATAGCTCATCTTCCACTGAATTTTCATTCCTCGAAATCTGAGATATCTTCAAATTCCGAAATTGGTTTTGAAATGCCTGCTCTATCTCTCGATATTTCTGCAAGCGTGGTTCTTTAATACCATACTCCCCCTGGACTTGGTTGACTATAAGTTGAGAGTCACTATAAATAGTAACATCTGCAATAGACAATGCTTTTGACAACCGAAGTCCCGCTATCAGAGCCTCATATTCTGCTTTGTTATTACTTGCTTCGAATGCAAATCTCAAAGCATATCGAATAATAAATCCTGTTGGACTTTTTAATAAAATTCCAGCTCCTGCTCCATCTTTATTACTCGAACCATCCACATATACCTCCCAAGTGGTTGGTATAATGGGATCCTCGATGGTGGATTCCATCGGTGCAGTAGTTTCTACTACAAAATCGGCTAATGCCTGAGCCTTGATTGCAGTTCTGGGCTTAAAGCTCACTTGGAACTCGCTGAGTTCAACCGACCAGGACAGCATCCTTCCAGACAAATCAGGTTTATTAAGAACTTTACTAAGAGGAAAAATTGTAAATACCTCAATTGGATGAGCCTGAAAATATGGCCTTAGCTTCCTGGCGGCCATCATGAGAGCCAGAGCCTGCTTCTCAATCTGCGAATATCTTGTCTCCGCATCTAGCAACACGTGGCTTACATAGTAAATCGGCCCCTGTTTTTTATCTTTTTCACGAACAAGTACTGCACTGACCGCTGAAAGGGACGTCGCTAGATATAGCTGTAATATTTCCCCCTTCTCTGGTCTGGACAAGTCGGTGGTTGTCCGAGTGCTTCTTTTAACTCCTCGAAAGCTTTCTGGCACTCTTCAGTCCATTTTGCTTCCTTGCTGCCCTTCAAGTCTTTGAGTGCCTTGAAGAAAGGCAAACATTTTTCTCCAGACTTGGAGATGAATCGATTCAAAGCAGCAACTCTCCCTGTTAAACACTGCACATCACAAACAGTTTTGGGAGCCTCCATATCAACCAGAGCTTGTATTTTGGCAGGATTAGCCTCAATTCCTCTCTATGATACTATGAAGCCCAAAAATTTGCCCGAGGAGACTCCAAACGCGCACTTTTCTGGGTTCAGCTTCATTTGATACTTTCGCAGTACTGAGAATACTCAGTCAAATCTGCAATATGATTTGCTTTTGTAAAGCTCTTCATTAGCATGTCGTCAACATAAGCTTCAACATTCTTTCCTATCAGCTCTTTGAAAATTTTGTTGACGGCCCTCTGATATGTTGCTCCTGCGTTCTTCAGGCCAAAAGGCATGACCTTATAATAATAGCTTTCACGATCAATCATGAAAGCTGTAAACTTTTCATCCTCCTTATTCATAAGGATCTGATTATACCTTGAGTAGGCATCCATGAAACTTAGAGTTTCATATCCTGCAGTCGCATCTATCAAGAGGTCAATCCGAGGCAATGGATAGCAATCTTTAGGGCAAGCCTTGTTAAGATCTGTGTAGTCTGTACACATTCTCCACTTTCCATTCGCCTTTTTTACCATTACCACGTTGGCCAACCAAGTTGGGCATTCAATTGGTTCTATGAAACCAGAATTCTTGAGTTTTTCAACTTTGCTACGAACGGTTTCATACTTTTCAATGGAGAAATTTCTCCTTTTCTGTATCACTGGTTTCACCTTAGGATCTATCCAGAGTTTATGCTCTGCGACAGCCCGATCGATTCCCTGGCATGTCTTCACGAGACCATGCAAATACGTCTTTATTCTCGTTGAAGAAATAACTTCAACTCATCTTTAAGTTCCTCCAGCTGTTCAGACCCGATATAAGTAATCTTTTTCTCATCCTCGGTACACAGCTGGATTTGTTCCAGCTTCTCCACTGGTTCGGGTCTTCGCATCTCTGCTTCTTCCCGATCGTCTCAAAATTCTATAGGTAGGGCAGTTACCCTCCTCGGGCCCTCCTTGTCTTTTAAATAGGCAACGTAACATTGACGAGAGATCCTCTGGTCAGAGGAGACTTGACCAATTCCCATATCAGTCGGGAATTTTATCTTCAGGTGTTTTGTCGAAACAATAGCACCTATCTTGGATAAAGATGGTCGCCCGAGGATAATATTGTAAGCTGGCAATTCCCGAACCACCAAAAAATTGATTCGGACGGTTGTTTCCTTAGGAAAACTTCCAATAGATAAGTCCAACTGGACCGATCCTTTCGCCACCGCAGATGACCCTGCAAAACCATATAGATGTGTGGATGAAGGTTTCATCAAGTCCTGATTCACCTTCAATTTTTGATACACTTCGTAAGAAATTAGGTCAGCTGCAGACCCTGTATCAACCAAAACTCTATGCACTTCCCAACATGCAATCTCTACCTTGATGACTATGGCATCATCATTAGGTAAACAAACGTCTCTTTCGTCCTCCTCGCTAAAGGTGATAGAATCTTCACCATTCAGCTTTTTTCGCTTCTGCGTCTCTCCGGTTCCAACAAATTTGGATTTTGTTTTCAAACTCCGGAGTGATTCGGGCTTTGGTCCCCCGAAGATGGTAAGGATCGGTGACCGAGTAGCTTCAATCACCTCCTTGCCCTTCTTAGACTTCGAGGCCTCCCTTGATCGTTTTGAACTAACCAAATTATCCCTTTTAGGAGTAGCCGCGTGTGGCTCACGTGGCTCCTCCCTCCTTCTGCTAACAAAACTGGACAAATGTCCCTGAGATATTAATCTCTCAATATCTGCTTTCGGATGATGACGGTCATTTGTATAATGACCATAGTCCTTGTGGAATCGGCAATACTTTTCTCGATCCTGCTGCTCTCCGGGTTTCAAAAGAATTTTAGGCGGCCACTTCAAGATATTTTTTCTTTTGATGATATTTAAAATATCAGCCCGAGGAACATTCAATGGAGTGTACTCACTTTTACCGGGAGACCTTTGGCGCCAAGCCCGAGATTTTCCAACCCGATCACGGACATTTTTCTTTGGCTTCGCTTCGCTCGCTCGGGAGCCTTACGTTCCTTATTGGAGACTTTATTATCTCCTTAGCGCGCGTCTAGAATCTCCATGACTTCAGCCACGCTTACGGCATCTCTGTACCAACTCAAGCATAAGTCGCAGGCATATCCTGTAGTAATAACTCCGGGAGTTTCCGATTAGTGAGTCCCGTGAATAGAGCAGTTTTGGCTACTTGCTCATCCAAAATTTCTATCTCGATCGTTACTTTGTTGAATCTTTTCAGAAACTCTCTGATTGATTCGTTCTTTCCTTGTCTGACAGTAAACAAGGTTTCTTCCGTTTTATTGACTTGTATTCCACTCTGGAATTGCCCTATGAATTTGCGGGGTAATTCAACAAAGGTTTCGCCCCTCCGGGGGGGGGGGGGGGAAACACCCCCGTGGTGGGGGGCGGGGAGGGGAGGCACCAAAAAACCCCCATAAAAATTTTTAGCGCCTGGGGGCCTTGGTGGGTTGGGTGGGTTGGGTGGTTGGGGGGGGGGGCGGGGGGGTCTTGGAGGGTGGGAAGGGGGGCCCGCCGCCCTGGTCCCTGGTCGGGGGCGGGTGTGGGGGGGGGGGGGGGGGCCAGAACCGCACAAATGAAGACGCGGTAAAGAAAAAAAAAAAAAAAAAAAAATAAAAAAATGAACAGAAATAAATCAAGGTTTAATATTATAACCAAGGTTCAAAACAAGAAATGAACAATCAGAATAATCAGAGTGCTGAAAGATACCAGATATCCAATGATATCAAAAAGGAGTGAAGTGAGGCGGAAACTCACTTTACCAAAATAGCGGAACGTAGTATAAAAATAAAAAAGGGATTACAACTGAAACAAATGTACTAATAAATAAACTAAGATCAAGCGTCTTCAAGTTTATAGATAACGTCTTCATAAGTATGGACTTCATCAATCCAATGAATCCGTTCTAACTCTATGCCATTTTAAAAAGTAGTACGCAGCTTGATCCGCCGGGGGATCATCAAAGTAATCTTGATCGTTGCCAGCACTTTGCGTGTAATACGCTTCATCAGCTTGTGCTTCGCTGTACTGCTCGTCATAGTATTATGTACCTGCAGGATAATCTAACAAAAAGAAATATACAACAGGGATGAGTTTTGAAGAAACTCAATAAGGTAGTTAATCCATAACGTCATAGATAACATGTGGCAAAACATAACATGATGCAATGCAATATGAAACAAGTAATGTATGTATGCATCTAACTCTATGTATGTTGGTCTCTATGGCAGACATGCTTTAAGTCATAGCACCGTACTTCTTTGGGAAGGTCACGCATACGGCTCCTGTTGGTAGTGGGTCCGGGCATCCCTCTCGGACAAACCATGGTAGGGGGTTAAGTCAACACACTCTCTCACAACCATTTGGCATAAGTACCGGCGCATGTCAGGGAAAGCCTAGCCCAATGCAAGTCATCTACTCAGTCATCAAGTCAGTTCCAGATACTTCCATTCCTCCCCTCTCGGGATCCTTTCTGGTATCCTTCACATTAGAGTCACGGATATTACTCACCGGACTCATCAACCCTATTGGTTATCCACATATGGTAAACGGGAAGCTCTCATGTCCTCTCACGGATATAACTCACCGTCTTGAGCGCCCGTGAATCCCCATTGCTACCACGGGTCGTTCGGTCTCAATACCCTTCCGAATCGGGTCTAATATAACAGGGGTGTATCCTAGCCAAACACTACTAGACATCCCTAGGTATGACAACCATTGATTCGGGAAAGCGTCGATGGGCAACCCCGGAAACATCCCATACTATTTCCGATAATGTCCAAGGACAGAAGTGTCAAAAGGACACTTCCCAATCCCAAACCAAACTTAAGCAAACACATTCTCAGATCAGTCATGACATACACAACCAGTAGTTCATCATATAAAAGAGAATGTAAAAGCAACATCAGATTAAGCAGTAATAAGTAATTCATATAACATGAACAATGAAAAGATGATATAAATAAGTGCTACTGTTCCCACAGTAGGAGATCAAAATTAAAATACAATAACAGTAGGTAATCTCATAGTTTCATAAAGTAGAAACCAGAGAACAAGCAATCTATGTAGTTAAGGAATTAGCTGTCCTTACCTTCTAACTTGAATGGAATCTTAAAGAATCAAGTATGATCTTGACAAAACCTGAGAAGACAGTCCTAAACAAGTGCACACAACCAGTTAGGAAAGATGCATAAAGGAAAAGATCATAAATCAATCAAAACAGACCAAGATTGAGGTTGCTATACTCATTGGTCGATTGATTGGTCTGCTGGACCAGTCGACCAATGAGTCTACCAATGCAGACAGTGGCCTGCAAGAATCTGAATTTTGAGAATCCAGAACCGAATTCTATGGTTCAAAAGGATACAGTTAAGAGGGGAATTATCATGGTAGTATTCTAGGGTATAGAGGATATCAAATCATAACTCAAAACAGTTCTCAAGTTACAACCTAGAAATCATGAGGTTAACCTGATTAGGGTTATCATAGGTTAGGAGGGAAAAAAATAGAAAGATTAAAGATAATGAACTAGGATATGAAAGAATTCAGATCTAGTAAAGGAAACACAATAATTGGGTTACCATGATTAAACTAGAGGTTCTTGATCTTACCCAAGAATTAGGGTTTTACCCTTTTTGGTTCCCTCGGAAAATAATTGTGAGATCTGGATGAAGGGAGATAAATTGTTAGCCAAGAATAACAAGAAGGGTCATTCAATGATGAAGTTTAGGTTAACATAATATTACTCAAGAAGATTTTCCTTTACAAGGGAGGTTACCAAAAGCTCTCCAGACGATCTCACAGGTTAGGGTTTCAAAGGATTAGGGTTAGGGTTTTCAAGATTTCAATAGGTGAGGGGTTAAGATCATGATGATGATCATGGGTCTTAAAGAATACGATGAGATCAGGGAATAGATGGTTGCAAGAGTGCATCATCTTCTTCTCGATCTCAACGAAGAACAGAATAAAAGAAAGAAAATCAGAGGTAGAAGAAAGAGTGAGTGAAATCATACCTTTGCCATAGGAAGTTGAAGAATTCTTCAAGTCTTTGCGAGAAATCACAAAAGAATGCAAGGGAATGGGTTAGATTAGGGTTCTAACTCGTTCCAGAGGCTTAGGAGGCAGAGGAGGCGGAGTATTCCCGAGATTAGACTTAAATAGAAAAGACAGGATTCAAATTTCAAAAACAGAATCAATTGGTCGATTAATTGGTCGATTGATCCAATCGACCAATGAGTCGACCAATCAAGATAGCAACTTCAAAACAGGGAATTGAAGGCTCAGATCAAGTCCAAACATCAAAGGGTTTTGCACACCTCTAGAGTGACATACCTAGGAGTTAGAAATGCCTTTGAATCAATACAGAGACCACTCCAAGACCATCAACTAATCCAATCTTCATCCGGGTGCAGTTTCCACCATTGGAACACTAGCATCAACACTCATGGATTCCAATCTAGCCATCAAGTCTTCAACAGAAATGGCCCAAAGATGACTTCTTGCCTTACTTCGGGTCACTGGACCTACAATAAACAGAGTTTCCGGATTAGGGTCAGGGCTGGGTTTCACATTCTCCCCCCCTTAAAAAAAATTTCGTCCCCGAAATTGAAAGCGTACCTGTGCTTCCAAAGAGATGAGGAAACTTCTCCTTCATATCTTCTTCTTTCTCCCAAGAGGCTTCTTCAGGGGTATGGTCCTTCCAACGAATCTTTACCAAAGGGATGGTGCGATTCCGCAATTGCTTGTCCAAAATTTCAGCTGGCTCTTCATCATAGGTAAGATCAGCACTCAGCCCTTCAGGTGCCTGCTGTAAGACATGTTCCGGATTTTCAACATATTTCCGGAGCATCGAAATGTGGAACACATTATGCACAGCAGCAATAGACGGAGGTAATGCCAATCCATAAGCAACGGGTCCAACCTTTTCCAAAATCTCAAAAGGTCCAATGCAACGAGGGCTAAGCTTCCCTTTAATATTAAATCTCATCACGCCCTTCATTGGTGAAACCTTCAAGAAAACTTTCTCTCCAACTTGAAACTCCAGATCAGTCCTTCTCTTGTCAGCATAGGATTTCTGTCTTGACTGGGCAGACTTAATCCTTTCTCTTATCATATCCACCATTGCGCTCGTAGCTTCAATCAAATCAGGACCTAAGACTTTTCTTTCACCCGTCTCAGTCCAATACAATGGTGTTCTACAAGTGCAACCATACAAAGCCTTAAACGGAGCCATGCCTATCGTTGCTTGATAACTGTTATTATAGGTAAACTCAACCAAAGCTAAGTGTTCATCCCAATTTCCACCCATATCCACCACGCAAGATCTGAGCATGTCTTCCAAAGTTTGAATTGTCCGCTCAGACTATCCATCTGACTGTGGATGATGTGCTGTACTCAAGTTCAATTGGGTTCCCAAGGCTTTCTGTAGACTGTTCCAAAACCTTGAGGTGAACCTAGGATCACGATCGGACACAATACTCATCGGCACACCATGTAGACGAACCACATTATCCACATAAAGTCTAGCTAGCTTATCCAAAGTATGAGTGATCTTCATAGGAATAAAATGGGCTGATTTGGTCAACCTATCAACAATCACCCACACAGTGTCATTGCCTTTACTTGTCCTAGGCAAGCTAGTCACGAAATCCATGGAGATATCTTCCCACTTCCAGTTAGGAACAGGAAGGGGCTGAAGCAATCCAGATGGAGGTTGATGAACGGCTTTCACACGCTGGCAAGTCTCACACTTGGCAACAAAGTCGTCAACATCGGCCTTCAACCCAATCCACCAAAAATGTTCCTTCAAGTCCTTGTACATCTTGGTGCTTCTAGGGTGTACTGTAAAGATTGATTGGTGTGCTTCCTTCAATATTTCCTTCTTAAGATCTTCATTTGCTGGCACACACAATCTACTTCTAAACAATAAAGCACCATCCAAAGATATACCAAAGTCGGGATCTGATTCAGGATTCGAAGAAATCTTCTCAACTTTGTCCTTAAGTTCCGGATCAGAACTCTGCAAAGCAACAATATTATCTCTAAGACCAGACGTTGCCATCAAAGCAAAAAGAACAACAGCAGAATTCTCAGGAACAACTTCCAAATCAAAACTCTCAATAAAAGACAACAAGGGTAGACTCAAAGCATTCAAATCCAAAACCTTCTTCTGAATCTTCCTACTAAGAGCATCAGCAACAACGTTTGCCTTACCAGGGTGATACTGAATATCACAATCATAATTAGAGACTATTTCCAACCATCTTCTTTGCCTCATGTTCAACTCTTTCTGAGTAAAGAAGTATTTCAAACTCTTATGGTCCGTGAATATGGCAATTTTCTCACCATAGAGGTAATGTCTCCAAATCTTCAAAGCAAAAACAACAGCGACAAGCTCTAAATCATGAGTGGGGTAATTCCGCTCATAATCCTTCAATTGCCGAGAGGCATAGGCTACAACCTTACCGTGCTGCATCAGTACACAACCCAAACCAATCTTCGACGCATCAGTATAGACTGTCATACCACCAGAACTATCAGTTATAGTCAAAACCGGGGCACTTGTCAGTCTATCCTTCAATTCTTGGAAATTCTTCTCACAAGCGTCAGACCAAAGAAACTTCTCTTCTTTCCGGGTCAACTTAGTCATAGGGGCAGCTAACCGAGAAAAGTTCTCAATAAACCTTCTGTAGTAACCTGCCAAACCAAGGAAACTTCTTATTTCCGTTACAGTCTTCGGTCTTTCCCAATCAGCAACTGCTTGAACTTTCTCAGGATCAACACGAATACCTTCAGCAGAAACCACATGGCCGAGGAATACTACACTCTTTAGCCAGAAATCACACTTGCTAAACTTAGCATAAAGTTTTTTTCTCATGAGTCTTTGCAAAGTGAAATCTAGATGCCTTTCATGCTCTTCTTCACTTTTTGAATAGATCAGAATATCATCAATGAAGACAATAACAAACTTATCGAGCACATCATGGAAGACTCGGTTCATGAGGTCCATGAACATAGCAGGAGCATTAGTCAAACCAAAAGGCATGACTCTAAACTCATAATGGCTGTACCTTGTTCGGAAAGCTGTCTTGAAGACATCACTTGACTTCACTTGCAACTGGTGATATCCAGACCTTAAGTCAATCTTTGAGAACACAGCTGCACCCTTCAATTGATCAAAGAGATCGTCAATCCGGGGCAGCGGATATCTATTCTTGATAGTCAACTTATTCAACTCATGGTAGTCAATGCACAGACGCATACTACCATCTTTCTTCTTGACGAACAAGACCGGAGCTCCCCAAGGTGACACACTAGGTTGTATGAAACCTCTTTCAATGAGCTCATTTAACTGATTTTGGAACTCTTTTAACTCAGTAGGAGCCATCCTATACGGAGCCTTAGATATCGGAGCGGCACCAGGGACGAGATCAATAGAAAACTCAACATCCCTATCTGGAGGCACTCCCGATAGATCATCAGGGAACACATCAACAAAGTCACAGACAACTTTGACTTCGTCAACTCTTTTCTCCACTTTTCTCTTGCCTTTAGAAGAAGCATCATCTACTATGGTGTAGATTTGCATCAGTGCAGACAATATCTTTTTACCAAACCATCTTTTCTCACCTTGGAATTCAAAAATTGAACCTACGCAAGTATTGAATTGAATCTTTCTAAAGGAGCAAAGAAATACAGCTTTGTGGGCTGTTAACCAGTCAAATCCCAAAATAACATCGAAGTCTTTCATATCAAGAAGTACCAAATTAGCTTCCAAGTTTATCTTACCAACCAACACCGGACATTTAACTAATCCTTTATCTAGTTTCACAATAGGACCAGTAGGTGTACTAATCAATAAACAACTAGACAATTTCTCAGGGATTAGGTCAGTCTTCTTAATGAATGCAGATGATATGAACGAATGAGATGCACCCGTATCAAATAAAACAAATGCGGGAAAAGAAGCGACCGACAATGTACCCGTGATCACATCATGGCTTCCATCTTGCTCGGTACTAGAGATACTTGAACACTCTACCGGAGGGAGGAGCAGGAGCACTCTTCACCACTGGAATAGGCTGCTGGACAAGCTTCTTTGGACAATCGCGAGCAAAATGACCGGACTGCTTACAGTAGAAGCAAATAGGATTGCTCGGTCCTACTGGGACAGCTGCATTAGGAGGCTTCTGAACAAAAGGCTTAGGATTCGCATTCACTGGCCTAGCACTTGCATTCACTGGTGGTCGATTCCCGCCATACTGAACCTGACCAGGCTGTCGGAGACCAGGGCTTTGACCTATACTCCTAGGCTGAAAAGCAGGAGTGGGATAGGGTGTAGGTCTCACAAAGCGCCGATCATTACGATCCGCCAAACCAGGGTTTCTAGACTGCCAAGGCCTTTGCACGCGAGCATTCTCCTTTTCATTTTCTTCCAACTTCTTTGAGTTCTGCACCACTTGGGCATAGCTCTCTATAGGCTGGACAGTGAGATAGCCTTTAATGGCAGGGCGCAATCCTTTAAAGAACTTCTTCGCCGTAGCAATATCAGGCTTCAGGGAATCACGAGCAAAGAAATGAAGTTCCTCAAACTTCTGTTGGTACTCTAACACAGACAAGGATCCTTGTGCGAGAGCCATGAACTCAGCTTCCTTTGCATCCTTTACCCCCTCAGGGAAATAATTCATGCAAAAAGCCTCTTTGAATAAATCCCAAGTTACAACACCTGCATGCAAACCTTCCAAAACAGGCCGAGTGGAAGTCCACCAAGCATCGGCTTCATGCTGCAACTTATGCTCAGCGAACAAAATCTTTTGAGCTTCGGAGCATTGCAGATGACGAAAAGTCCTTTCCAACTCACGAATCCACTTGTAAAACCCAGCCCTAACCTTGACCCGGAAACCTTGTTAATTGTAGGTCCGATGACCCGAAGTAAAGTAAGAAGTCAGCTTTGGGCCATCCCAGTAGAGGACTTGGTGTCTGGCTTTGAATCCATGAAAGTTGATGATGAAGTTCTATTTATGGAAACTGAATCTTGATGAAGATCTGATTAGTTGATGGACTTGGAGTGCTCTCTATCTTGGTTTGAAGGCATTTCTACCTATTAGGTAAGTCACTTGACTTGTGTGCAAAACCCCTTTAGGATTGGATTTGATCTGGGCCTTCAATTCCCTGTTTTGGACTTACTGTCTGCATTGGTCGAGTGATTGGTCGACTGGACCAGTCGACCAATCCACTCGACCAATGAGTGTTGTCTTTGGCAATTAGGTTGTTCTTGCTCTATTTAAGTCCAATCTCGAGTCCACTTCGTATTTGCTGCCTCCAAACTCTCTGGAACGAACCAAAGACCTTTGCAAGTCATCTCCCTTGCATCCTTGGTGTTTTCTTGACGGATCTTCGTCGAAACTTTTCTTTTTGCATCAAAAGGTATGTCTACTCTCTCTTCTTCTCCTCCATCTTTGTTTTTCTTTCCTTTTTGAGTTGAGACAGTAGAAGAGATGCTGCATTCTCTGTTGCAAACATCTCTGAACATGTTCTCATGATCATCCTAAGGATTTGAGGCTAGAATAATGATCTTAACCATGATCATTGCAAGCTTTTGAAGGAATCATGATCAAACCATGATCTAATCTTGTTAAACATCTGATTTGAATTCTGATCTCTTTGGATCTTCTATGTTGATCATGTTAGTAGTTAGTTACTGTGTTTTCTTTCCATGATCCATGATCTATCAATCTTTAGTTGTTCTCTTCTACCATACTATGTATTCTTCATGAAGCATGGTAGTTACATATATGGTAGGTTTTATTTCCTTATTTAGATTTATGCTTCTAAGCCTTGTTCCTTGAAGATCTAAGTATGTTTTCATGATACCATTACCTGAAGCAATGATCCATCCTCCTATTGTTCTTGTCTTTGATTCCTATTTCGAATTCATCAAGATCCATGGTTGATCTAATTATGGTAACTTTTTGTTTCCTAATTTGGATCTTGATATCTTGATTTGATTAGTGTTTTGAGGTCCCCTATATGTTAGATTACTGCTGATGTAGTTTACCCCTTGATTGGTACCCTTTTGAACCACCAGATTCGGATTTCATATCTTAAAACTCTGTTTTTCTACGCTCTTCTTGTCGCATTGGTCGTTGATGTTGGTGCTGGACCAGTCGACCAATCCACTCGACCAATGAGTACAGCAACTCCAGAATTGGTCTTTGTTGGATGTTTTGGTATCTTTTCTGATAGGGATCTTTCCTAATATGTTGTATATACTTGTTTAGGACATTCTTCTCAAGTTTGCCAAGATCTTACTTGATTTCTTAGGATTCCTTTGCGAGTTATAAAAGGTAAGGATGGTTATTTCCTTAATTACATAGATAGCATGAATCTAGTTTCTATATTTGAATATCATTGATATGATTCCTAAATTAGATTCTTACAATGATATACTACTGTTGCATAACTTTGATTACAGTAGCATTACTTATTCATATTGAATTGATTCATGTATGATTTACTTACCAATGTTATACAAGTGATTGTAATTATTGATTTCTTTCCATATATGAAGTTACCATATATGTGATGATATGAATTGATGCATGTGTATGCTTAAGTATGGTTTGGAAAGGGGAGGTGTCCTTTTGACACTTCTGTCCTTGGACTACTACGGGAATATTATGGGATGTTTCCGGAGATGCCCTCTGGACACCTTCCTAAGCTGTTGGATGACATATCTAGGATTGTCTAGTAGTGTTTGGCTAGGATGTCCTGTTATGTCAGACCCTATTCGGAGGGGTATTGAGACCGAACGACCCGTGGTAGCAATGGGGATTCATGGGTGCTCAAGACCGGTAACCAACCCGTGAGAGGACAGGAATCACATTGTGGGGGCCATTTATTGGTAGGGTTGCATATGGTTAGACTTGGGCTCACGGGCGCTTAAGACCGGTAACCAACCCGTGAGAGGACGTGAGAGCTTCCCGTTTACCATATGTGGATAACCAATAGGGTTAATGAGTCCGTAGTCAGGGACTATGAGGACTCTAGTGTGAAGGATACCGGAAAGGATCGTTAGGGACGAGGAATGGAAGTATCTGGATCTGACTTGATGTAACTAAGTAGAAGACTTGCATTTGGCTAGGTTTTACCTTGACATGCGCCAGTACTTATACCAAATGGTTGTGAGAGAGTGTGTTGACTTAACCCCTGCCATGGTTTGTCCTGAGGGATGAAGGACCCATTACCAATCGGCTGCTCAAGACCGGTGAAATGATCCGTGAGAGAATCCAAGATATCTTAAATGGTTGAGGATGTGAGTGGACTTTCCTAAAGAAGTACGGTGCTATGACTTAAAGCATGTCTGCCAATAGAGACCAGCATACATAGAGTTAGATTCATTCATTCATTGCTTGTCTCATATCATATTGCATTTATGTTTGTTCCGGAACCCCGCCATTTATGTTATTATGGATTTTAATGCGCTCATCTTGAGTTTCTTTGAAACTCATTCCTTTATTGTACCATGTTTGTTAGACTATCCTGCAGGTACTGAGTACTATGACGGTCCCTATGAAGAAGCGCAAGTCGAAGAGGCATATCTCCAGGAAGGTGATTGCGGTTACCACAATTACTCTGAAGATCCCGCGAGTGGTTATGCTCCGTACGATGCTTAGTCCGACCATTGAGTGGAAGCGTCCTTGTGCCATTTATGAGATTTACACTTATAAGGATGTTGTCTATAAGGTGGAGAACAATTTAGTTACCCAATGTACTTGCTACTGGGATTACATTTTGTCTAGTTTATTCTTTTAGAGCTACTTTTCCGCTGGTTGTAAAGTGGGATTTTTGCCTCACTTCACTTATCTGTTTGACACTCTGATTATATCTATTATTCTGATTCATTTATGATTCATTCTTTCTTTATTGGATCTATGGTTTATCTTCCGCACTTTTATTATGATTGTTCATGATTATGTTATTGTTTATGTGGGAGGTTGATCACTCGATACCTGATCTTCGGGCTGTGGATCACACTCTCGGGTATGCCAGATAGGGTACCGGCTGGGAGGGCGTGACACCACTTGTTAGGGAACAAGAGATCCTTGGTAACAAATGTAAAGTTGGGCACCTGCATCTTCAGAAAACTCTCCATCAGGCGAGTATGAGGAGTTCCAGCAAGGCCATCCGCATTTGGAATTGCGGCATGAGGATTCACATTAACACCAGCACGAGTCTCATTATGCAGTGTCATGAAACCCGTCAACATCTGATTAAACTGAGTTGCTTGCTGTTGCATCATATTGCCTATGATGTTGGCAATATCATGGAAAGCTTCGGATATCGGGGCACTGGTATGTCCCGGGTACCTTGGTCACCAGTCTGGGGATCATGACCGCCTTCAGGGTATTTCACCCACGACCACTTCCATGACCACTGGATTCACCATGCCCACTTCTCAGAGTAACCATTCTGCAAGAACCGGAAACGTCAAAATTCCAAATTTCGAAGTTTCAATGAAATCAATATGTCCAAATGATTTTGAAAATTTTAAATCATGCTTAAACACATCCATTTAGTCATCCAACAACAATTCATAGGACAAAAATCACATTTTCCAACATTTCAACCAAAATTGGAGCTCATTGGGTCCATTGGTCGGTTGATTGGTCGATTGACCCAATCGACCAATGAGTCTACCAATGCTCATGAGAATACGAAAATTCGCATTATAAGCCTCATTTTCACATTCAAACTTCATTCTAACTTCTTCCACAAGTGAGTGAGCTCTAGGGAAACATCTTCTAAGGTTCTTCCAAGCATCTTTGGGTGATTCAAGTGTTTTAACAACAACACCACAACTCACATTCATCAAACACAAGGTAAGACTATCATTTTCTCTTTTACTTTCATCTTCTCATGCTTGCATTTCAATCAAATCCATGTTTTACTTGTATCCATTGTTAGAAATCATGTTTAGGAATACTTAGAAACATATTCCCTAGGTTTTAAACACAATGCCATGAATAGACAACAAGTTCTAACACCTTCTTGCACTTCTCGCAAAGTTTTCGTACCGAAATCGTTATCTTTAGAAAAATTTTGATTTCTCACAAACCGCTTGGAGTTTTCGCATGAAATCAATTGCTACATGCTCCAAATGATACTGTAGATATGTCCATATAGTTTGATTTAACCAATTTTAACTTTTCAAAAAATCAATTTTGACCTAGAATGCAAAATCCCCAAATTCTTTCTTGCTGAATTTTTCGCTTTATGTCAAGCTTTCGATCTAATTTTATCAAATGAATTTCATAGACATGCAACTCCAAGTATTATGCACATGCTAGTATCTTCAAATCAAATTTCCCCCAAATTTGAAATTTTCCAAAAATTTACGAAAATACCCTTTTGGCTTAAATTTTGAAATAGCACTTAACCAACAAATGTCTTTGTCTCTTCCACAGATAATCACTATGCCGAGAGGAGTACGCAGACGAGGTAGAGGTCGCATAGAAGGGGCACTCAGAGGTAGAGGTCAGGTTCCTTCAGAGCCTAGACAGTATGTCCGGAGACCAGATCGCTTCGACACTCCACAGGCCGAGTTCCTGTATGAGGCCTACTTCAGCTACTGCCAGATCGAGCTAGGACGTCTATTACACCTTCGCCAGCTCCGGGTCTTTAGGATACAGCAGAGGCTCGACACCTTGCAGTGGACTCATCTCTTCACAGATGATCTGCCTGTATATCCTGAGCTAGTGAGGTTGTTCTTCAGCAACCTTACTTACACCGAGGAGGCTAGAGGTCCAGGGCATCCACTTAGACTTGTCCTCAGGAGCAGGGTCCTTTAGACTCAGATTCGCTTTTCCACCAGATCGTTAGCCGAGATCTTGCGGATCCCTCACTACCCAGATCAGTGCGTATGGATACCTGCAGGAGCAGCTATAGATAGCTACTTGATGCCATATGAGCTGCGCGAGATATGCTCTACACTGTGGGACAACCGCCGGTGCTTCACTCCGAGGAACAACGGACAGATGACAGATTCTGCACGAGTTATCGGTCGCATTGTCGGTCGAAACATCATGCCGAAGGCTGGACATCACCATAGGATTACAGTGATGGAGGCCATAGTCATCTATCGGATTTACATGGGTTTCGAGATCGACCTTTCCTACATCATACAGCAGGTCATGCTGGATCTGGTTCTGCGGTCTAGCATGCGGAATCTTTGCTATGGGAGGTTACTGACTTTGATTTTCAGGCATTTCGGGGTCAGTTTCGAGGATACACCAGTGGACACTGGTCCCACGAGGATACGTCATGGGGACTAGGATGGTACGTCAGATGGGACTGACACAGACAGTGAGATCTCCTGGTCTAGAGGGTGAGGAGGATGATGAGACAGAGGATGAGCAGGAGTCAGAGGATGGTGGAGAGGATATCGGTCCTGACAGTGATGATGATCAAGCCGGAGATGATACTGAGATGCACGAGACAGTGCCGGAGCATCACGATTTCCCTTCCTCGCACTTTGAGACAGGTGGTCCTTCTCATGCAGTTCCAGAGGCTTCGGATCTCAGTGCACAGATGAGATCGATGACTTCCATGATGGAGAGGATGGAGGTCAGACAGGAGCAGCTATATGAGAGGATGGAGTCACGACAAGATAGGATAGAGTATCAGGTGACTCAGCTATCAGAGGAGTTCCGAGCTTACAGAGATCAGAGGAGATCACCTAGATAGACTGTACTAGGATTTTCATTTATACTTTTTAGAAGTAGCAGTTGTAAAACTTTTCTTAAAGTTAATGAAGTTCTCCCTGATTCACTTTATTATTGTGTATTATGCACCTTTCTTTTATTGCATTGAGTGATAATTGTTTAAGTATAATTATTGTGCATTATTCAGAATTATCCAGTTATGCTTCATTAATAGTTTCTAGTCCAAGTGTTCTATTATTCACTTCTAAGAGTAGATGAGTCACTTCTGGATCTATGACTCAGGAATGTTCTGCTACTGTTTTCTGTGGTTAGGACTTCCTTGAACTTTGGGCTCTGATACCATTCTGTCACATCCTCCCAGCCGGTACCCTAACTGACATACTCGAGAGTGTGATCCACAGCCCCGAAGATCAAGTATCGAGGAAATCATCCTCCCACATATGCAATAACATAATCATGAACAGAAATAAATCAAGGTTTAATATTATAAACAAGGTTCAAAACAAGAAATGAACAATCAGAATAATCAAAGTGCAGAAAGATACCAGATATCCAATGATATCAAAAAGGAGTGAAGTGAGGCGGAAACTCACTTTACCAAAATAGCGGAACGTAGTATAAAAATAAAAAAGGGATTACAACTGAAACAAATGTACTAATAAATAAACTAAGATCAAGCGTCTTCAAGTTTATAGATAACGTCTTCATAAGTATGGACTTCATCAATCCAATGAATCCGTTCTAACTCTATGCCATTCTCAAAAGTAGTACGCAGCTTGATCCGTCGGGGGATCATCAAAGTAATCTTGATCGTTGCCAGCACTTTGCGTGTAATACGCTTCATCATCTTGTGCTTCACTGTACTGCTCGTCATAGTATTCTGTACCTGTAGGATAATCTAACAAAAAGAAATATACAACAGGAATGAGTTTCGAAGAAACTCAGTAAGGTAGTTAATCCATAACATCATAGATAACATGTGGCAAAACATAACATGATGCAATGCAATATGAAACAAGTAATGTATGTATGCATCTAACTCTATGTATGCTGGTCTCTATGGCAGACATGCTTTAAGTCATAGCTCCGTACTTCTTTGGGAAGGTCACGCATACGGCTCCTGTTGGTAGTGGGTCCGGGCATCCCTCTCGAACAAACCATGGTAGGGGGTTAAGTCAACACACTCTCTCACAACCATTTGGCATAAGTACCAGCGCATGTCAGGGAAAAGCCTAGCCCAATGCAAGTCATCTACTCAGTTACATCAAGTCAGTTCCAGATACTTCCATTCCTCCCTTCTCGGGATCCTTTCCAGTATCCTTCACACTAGAGTCACGGATATTACTCACCGGACTCATCAACCCTATTGGTTATCCACATATGGTAAACGGGAAGCTCTCATGTCCTCTCACGGATATAACTCACCGGTCTCGAGCGCCCATGAGCCCAAGTCTAGCCATATGCAACCCTCCAATAAATGGCCCCCACAATGTGATTCCCGTCCTCTCACGGATATAACTCACCGGTCTTGAGCGCCCGTGAATCCCCATTGCTACCACGGGTCGTTCGGTCTCAATACCCTTCCGAATCGGGTCTAATATAACAGGGGTGTATCCTAGCCAAACACTACTAGACATCCCTAGGTATGACAACCATTGATTCGGGAAAGCGTCGATGGGCAACCCCGGAAACATCCCATACTATTTCCGATAATGTCCAAGGACAGAAGTGTCAAAAGGACACTTCCCAATCCCAAACCAAACTTAAGCAAACACATTCTCAGATCAATCATGACATACACAACCAGTAGTTCATCATATAAAAGAGAATGTAAAAGCAACATCAGATTAAGCAGTAATAAGTAATTCATATAACATGAACAATGAAAAGATGATATAAATAAGTGCTACTGTTCCCACAGTAGGAGATCAGAATTAAAATACAATAACAGTAGGTAATCTCATAGTTTCATAAAGTAGAAACCAGAGAACAAGCAATCTATGTAGTTAAGGAATTAGTTGTCCTTACCTTCTAACTTGAATGGAATCTTAAAGAATCAAGTATGATCTTGACAAAACCTGAGAAGACAGTCCTAAACAAGTGCACACAACCAGTTAGGAAAGATGCATAAAGGAAAAGATCATAAATCAATCGAAACAGACCAAGATTGAGGTTGCTGTACTTATTGGTCGATTGATTGGTCTGCTGGACCAGTCGACCAATGAGTCTACCAATGCAGACAGTGGCCTGCAAGAATCCGAATTTTGAGAATCCAGAACCGAATTCTATGGTTCAAAAGGGTACAATTAAGAGGGGAATTATCATGGTAGTATTCTAGGGTATAGAGGATATTAAATCATAACTCAAAACAGTTCTCAAGTTACAACCTAGAAATCATGAGGTTAACCTTATTAGGGTTATCATAGGTTAGGAGGGAAAAAAATAGAAAGATTAAAGATAATGAACTAGGATATGAAAGAATTCAGATCTAGTAAAGGAAACATAATAATTGGGTTACCATGATTAAACTAGAGGTTCTTGATCTTACCCAAGAATTAGGGTTTTACCCTTTTTGGTTCCCTCGGAAAATAATTGTGAGATCTGGATGAAGGGAGATAAATTGTTAGCCAAGAATAACAAGAAGGGTCATTCAATGATGAAGTTTAGGTTAACATAATATTACTCAAGAAGATTTTCCTTCACAAGGGAGGTTACCAAAAGCTCTCCAGACAATCTCACAGGTTAGGGTTTCCAAGGATTAGGGTTAGGGTTTCGAAGATTTCACTGGCTGAGGTTAAGATCATGATGATGATCATGGATCTTAAAGATCACGATGAGATCAGGGAATAGATGGTTGCAAGAGTGCATCATCTTCTTCCTGATCTCAACGAAGAACATAATTAAAGAAAGAAAATCAGAGGTAGAAGAAAGAGTGAGTGAAATCATACCTTTGCCGTAGGAAGATGAAGAATTCTTCAAGTCTTTGCGAGAAATCACCAAAGAATGCAAGGGAACGGGTTAGATTAGGGTTCTAACTCGTTCCAGAGGCTTAGGAGGCAGAGGAGGCGGAGTATTCCCGAGATTAGACTTAAATAGAAGTGACAGGATTCAAATTTCAAAAACAGAATCAATTCGTCGATTGATTGGTTGATTGATTCAATCGACCAATGAGTCGACCAATCAAGATAGCAACTTCAAAACAGGGAATTGAAGGCTCAGATCAAGTCCAAACATCAAAGGGTTTTGCACACCTCTAGAGTGACATACCTAGGAGTTAGAAATGCCTTTGAATCAATACAGAGACCACTCCAAGACCATCAACTAATCCAATCTTCATCCGGGTGCAGTTTCCACCATTGGAACACTAGCATCAACACTCATGGATTCCAATCTAGCCATCAAGTCTTCAACAGAAATGGCCCAAAGATGACTTCTTGCCTTACTTCGGGTCACTGGACCTACAATAAACAGAGTTTCCGTATTAGGGTCAAGGCTGGGTTTCACAAAAGGTAGGCAAACGAAAGTTATGGTGAAACTGATATCTCGCAATTGGCTCGGCAAAGGGGGTCTTCCGAATGACTGAGTAAATATCCTCAGCTATCCTGCCCTTAGCCAACTGCCCTAATTTCTCATTGATGTTGGCCAATTCATGACCAATCTGGGTCGGGTGATGTTCAGCAATATGATCACGACCTAGATTAACACGATCATCCTGTGCTATCCGATCATCACGAACAACCCGTCCTTCCTGAACATTCTGCTCGTCATGAACTGCTCGATCATCGCGAACGGTTCTTTTGACAGTTGGTGAGTGAGTTCTTACCCCTGTATCCAACCTTGTATTTGAATCAGTTGTACTCTCTTGCGGTCTGTCGAACCGATCGTTTTGCCTAGGTTGATCGTCATTCCTCCTAGGTCCTCGGTCTCCTTTATGAAAATTCTGACCGATATTTCGGTCTTCAGCCAATCTTTGATCACGTGGCAACTCACGTCTCCCTAAATCGCGTTGATCAGGTTCTTGTGGTAAAACCACTCATCTGGTGAGCAGGCGGAGTGCTTGGCTCACCTCCAAAAGTTGAATCTTTACCTGATCCAATTGATCTTGGAATGTATCAGAAGGATTACGTCCTCTCTGACCACCATCTACCTCGATAGGATTTTGGCTTCCTTGGGGAATATCTAGATTATTCGCTCCAGGGATCTGAACACCGGAATTGCGCTGTGCAGCGGCTGCTGCTGATCTAGTCACCATGGCTTTTCAAGTCGTTTCCCACAGACGGCACCAAATGATGCGTCCAAAATCTGCTCAGCCCTTAGATCTCCTCGTGATGACCGGCAAAACGAAAGCGTCAGATTTGGCCCGATCGCAGGGGTCGAGAGTCCACCTCCGAAGGCTAAGTCAGTTGATGAACTTAATCACAAACGATTCTGCTAGAAGCACAGAGCTAAGGATTGAAGAACTGGGAAAGGTGATCTAGATCTTAAGCCTCTGATAGTTTACGTCTATCAGTATGTATCTGAACCTGAGTCTCAGATTATGTATTTTCGATCCCCTCACCTCGTATGGTAGTGAGGTTTATATAGAGTGTACCTTCGAATCTCCTTCATTGGATGCACTTGAGCCTTCTTCGGGTAGTCGTTGGATCTTAACAGTTAGATCCGTTGAGCAATAGACTTCTACTAGTTTGGAATAGTAGAGGACTCCTGAGATAACCCTTTAGGTTATGCGATGATTATCCCTTCGATAATGATTAGCCGCAGCCGTCAATTCGAGTCTGCCATCATTAGGGTAATTACCCTAATCCATAAGTAGGATTAGGGCGTGCTTGTAGCTGAATAAGTTTTCTTCCTCAGCAAGCCATCTTCTGGATCCGGTTCGCTCGGGAGCGAGTCGGTTTCCTCTGTCTCGACCGGGGTCGAGGGTCGAACCAGGTATGAACCCGGTTTGATCATAATTTCTCTGTATCAGAATATGTGAAGATCTTTGGGATTTCGAATCCCCAATGCTTTTCCCTAACCGATATACTCTACACTTCAAACTAAATTAAGGATGGTCTTCCTAGATATGCCCTATCTTCGCAAGACTATCGTCCTTCACGGAAGCTTGGCACGCTTAGTTTGCTGAGCTATAGAACATCTTTGGCCAAACTCAAACACAATCAACTAGAAGAGATAGAACAATCAAATTAATGAAATAAGCATGGTTCATCTACATCCCAAAGAAAAGGAACTAGCTACTCATTATCACAAAGTTCATAAGAAAAATAAAGATGAAACATAGGGAGAGAGAGAGAGAAAGAGATGTGGTCTTCTTCTTCAGCAATGAGAGAGATCAGAGCCGCATTCGCCGTCCTCCTTTCTTCTCTGTGGGTGGCTTCTATTTAATGTCTCCCGCACACAATGAATCCCCTCTCTTTACCCGTAGATTCGACCTTTATTTGTTCGGATTTTGGAAACACTCACAACTATAAAGTTGTAGATATTTTCAATATTGTTCCATAACATCTTGAATCATAGAAATCCAAGCTCATACAAGAGAGATATGCCCAAAATACTGAACATAGGTCTGTTTACCCGATTTTCAGATTTATTACCAATTTTGTTCCTTAGACCCCCACCTATTTCCAATTTCGCTAAGATCTCACTTTTCATGATTTCTTGGGCAGCATGATTGAATGTCATGATTTAAAATCCACCAATATCTAATATATTTGCCAACTTTACTCCATATTATCTCTAATATCCAAAATCTCCTTATTCCTGAAAAATACACAAAAAATACTCAATTAGCTCTCTTTAATTAAATAAGTATGGGGAATTAAATCAAATAAATAATGGTAAATGCATGCTTATCAAGGACATAGCTGAGGTCACTGGAGATCTGGGATATGTCATCGGGACGAGGACTGTGAAACCCGGCCCTAACCTTAACCCAGAAACTCTGTTGTTTGTAGGTCCAAAGACCCAAAGTAGAAGTGGAAGTCAACTATGGGCCATATCAGTGGAAGACATGGTGTTCGACTCCGAACCCATGGAGATTGACGATGATGCCCTGTACTTGGAGACCTTGATGGAATTGGAAACGAGACTACACCTTGATGAAGAGAAGCATGGTTGATGACCTTAGAGCTTGGTTGGACATGAAGTGAAGGCATTCCTCCATGCTAGGTGAGTTGTAGGTTGTGTTGTGAGAAGCCCATTTGATTTTGATAAGAGTTAGACCTTCAATTCCCTGTTTCAGGCTTTGCTAACAAACTGGGTTTACTGGGCCAATCGACCCACAGAGACAGAATTTGTGCAAGATCCTCTGTTTAGGTTTTTGATGCTCTATATAATAGAACTTCGTGTTTCTTAGCCTCTTTTATTTCTAAAACCCCTAGAGAACGTGGAGAACTCCTCTCAAAGCCTCTCCTTGGTGTTGGTGAAGAGCTCTTGCAAATTCTCAAGTTTCCTCTCCTGTTCCTTCAATCAAAGGTTAGTAATGTGAAATCCAGCCCTATCCTAACCCTGACCCTGACTCTGATCCATTGTTGTTTATAGTCCCGAAGACCCGAAGCTGTGGTAGAAGAGACTTGTGGACCCTTTTGATTGATAATTTTGAGTCGGAGTTCGAGCCCATGGACATTGACGATGATACCCCTTACTTGAGTACATTGTCGGTGTTTAGTGAGAACCTGCGCATCAAAGAAGAGTGAATTAGTTGAAGTGCCTAATGGACTATCATGCACAATCCAAAGGTATTTCCCGAAACTAGACTTCTTGATTGACTTGTAGAAGAAAACCCCACACAATTTGACCATGTATAACCCTCCGAATCCCTGTCTAAAGTTGTTGAACTGTCTTTGGTCGATCCTCTTTGGTTGATGCCATCGATCAAGAGCATTGACCAAAGTTTTCCAAACTCGAAGTTAATGATTCTTTTGGAATATTCCCTATCCTATTTATGCTAGCCTCATGTTTTGAGCCCTATTTTAATCATTACCACACCTGAGAACGTGGAGAAGGTTCCTCAAAGCTCCTCCTTGACATTGGTGAAGAATATTCCACCCAAATCATTGTCAATCATTGTTCTTTGTCTCCATCACCAACTACAAGGTATGATTCATCACTCTCACTCTCTATTATATTCTTTTATATTCCTTCTCTTGCTATTGAAACCTTGGAGTTGATGCTACAACCTTGCAACCATCACTCCAAGTGTTCACTCTTGCTTAACCTACGACCCTCTCCCATGTCCATTGATGCTATGCTCTCATTTCAAGCCTTGCATATGTATTCCTTTGATTCTCTTCTTAACTTCATACATTCTTGTCCTAAATTGAGGTATATAGTGTGTTATGTCTATGTTTATTGCTAGCATATGATTCTAACCCAATTCCTATTAGTCCCCTATCCAATTCATGCCTTTCCAATGGAAATGCAATTGATTTCAATCCATGCTATGATTCTTGTCTATAGAACTTAGTAGTCCAATTTGGGGCTTTCTATTTAGACCTTTAGATTTTGTTAATTCCTTGATTAGTAGTGTTCTTATACTGTTCTTAAGCATCCCTCCAAGTTTCGAATCGATCTGAGCCCCGAAAGACCGATTTCGGACCAAAATACCAAAATCCACTATGCAGCCCCGAGACTGTCTTGGTCGATCCTCTTTGGTTGATGCCATCGACCAAGAGCATCGAAAAAACATGTTGTTGACTGCAACTTCACCTAGTTTTGACCTGTTCAACCTCCAATTTTCCCGATTTCTTCTCTAATCTTTCTTTATGTTTGTTTAGGGTCTTAACACTATTATTGGATCATTCTTTGTGACTCTTGGATCATCATCAACTCAACTTAAGGTAAGGATGGTTATTGCCATAAATACATAGGCTATGTGCTTATGTCTTGATAGTCATACTTAGCGAACATAGTCTCTTATTTGCTTTTGAATATTATAGGACTGCTATACATGTTTTAGAACAGTAGTATTGTGCTTTCATATATTCTTGTTATAATGATCATTCATTTTGTTACTTATATATATAATGAATCATTTCGATGTTATGATTTAACTTCTATCATAATGATGTATCAAATGTATGTGATATAATGTACTTGAGTATGTGATTGCTTAGGTATAACTTGGGATCGGGGAATGTCCTATTGACGCTTCTGTCCTTGGGCATCGGAGGGAATAGTATGGCATGTTCTCCGAAGGTGCCTATCGACACTTTCCCGGGTTATTGGGTGACATAGATAGGATTGTCTAGTTGTGTGGCTAGGATGTCCTTGTCGTGTCAGACCCGAATCGGAAGGGCATTAAGCCCAAACGACCCATGGTAGTGTATGGTTTGATGGGCGCTCAAGACCGGTAACCAACCGGTGAGAGGACATAAACCATGCTACGAATACCCGAAAGGGGCCATTTATTGGTAGGGTTGCAAATAGCTAGACTTGGGTTCACGGGCACTCGAGACCGGTGAGTCATATATGTGAGAGGACGTGAGAGCTTCCCATCTACTATTTGTGGATGACCAATAGGGTTGGTGAGTCCGGTGGGTAATATCCGTGACTCTAGTGTGAAGGATACCGGAAAGGATCCCGGGATGAGAGGAATGGAAGTATCCGGATCCAACTTGATACGACTGAGTAGATGACTTTCATTGGGCTAGGCTTTACCTTGACATGCGCCAATACTTAGACCAAATGGTGATGTGAGAGAGCGGTGACCGAAACCCCAGCCATGGATTGTCCGAGAGGGATGCAGGACCCAATTCCCCCCAGTATTTAGTGACTGAGACTTACCTAAAGAAGTATGGTGCTATGACTTAAACCATGTCTACCATAGAGACTGGCATTCATAGCATTAGAATCATACTTGCATCATGCGTTTCATATCATATTGCATCATGCTATGTTTTGTATCATGTATCTGTGTTATTATGGAATAACTACCTTGCTGAGTTCTTTTGAACTCATTCCTTTTGTGCAAATGTTTGTTAGACTATCCCGTAGGTGTTGAAGACTCCGATGGTGCAACCTACGAGACGGACTATGATTCCACATACTACCCTCCGGGTGGTAGCTACCATGAAGATCAGGGTTATGGTGCCGAGGAGGATTACACTGTGTACCAGGGTTAGCCCCACAGTGGTGAGGGTGCGGCCGTGTTGGGCTTTCTTCATCTACACTTATGAGGATGTGCTTATTAGAGTAGAGGAAACCCTAGTATAGTCCCCCACCCCCCTTGGATTTGGTTAAACACTAGGATATGTAATTAACTTTCACTGAGTTACTATTTAGATGTTGGATTGTAACTTAACTTGATTTTTACTACTTTTCCGCTGCCACTGAGAGAGTGACTTCCGCTCATTCTCTCTTTCTTATAATCATACTTATACACTTAGTATCATTTATTTTCGCACTCTGATTAGCTGTTCGTATTTTATTCATGATATCTGTTATTTATTGCTTTTACCTTGATTATCATTGTTCATGATTGTGTTATCGCGTATGTGGGAGGCATGGTCCCTCGATGCTTGATTCTTGGATTGTGGATCACATACTTGGGTATGCCAGGTAGGGTACCGGCTGGGTGGATGTGACAAGTAATCTCTTTTGTATGACATTGATTTACTATTACTATGATCTATTCTCTGTACTGAGATTATGAAGAAGATGTTGCATCCTTGCAATCATCTCTTCTTCAGTCTCCATTCATTCTTATGGTACTATGATCTTCATATTGATCTTAACCATGATTCTTATGATTTCTTCATGAAACTATGATCATACTCTTGATTTGATTTCCCTAGCATTATAGATGCATCTTCATGATTATTCCTATCCTTGATTTACTGTGTTAATCTACTAGAATGAGATCTCATCATCTCTAGTTCTTCTCTTGAGTTCATAGCTTGTTTTCATTGAAAACTATGATTTTATCAAATTAGAAAGTATGATTCTAAATTAGTAAGTATTGGTTTTGATCATTGTTTGATGTCTAATATATGCTAGTTAGTCTTAGATTACTATTTTAGAGATTCCCTCCGAGTTTCGTAGCATTTCGAATCTTGTAGAATAGGTTTCGGATAAAAAATCAGTTTTTGGATGCGTATTGTTCATTCGGTCGAATGCCTAGGTCGACTGGAACAATCGACCCAGCCAGCCTTCCCAACATGACAGTAAGGGATTTGTTCATCCATTTTGATCCGTTTGATGTCTATTCTTTTAGGATTGCTTCCGAATGAATCTTTAATGCTTGTTTAGGGTTTGTTTGCTAACTTTGGATTCATTCTCTTGTTCGTCAGGAATATCTTCGAATCTATTTAAGGTAAGGACAGTTGTTTCCATATTAACATAGATTGCGTGAATCCTAGTTTCTAAATTGGGAAACACATTGCTACTGATGCGTCCAAAAAATGTCAAGCCTCTAGGTTCCTTGATGATGACCTGCAAAACAGAGTTAGATGTGGCCCGACCGTGGGGGTTTGGAGGCCACCTCCAAGCTTAAGTCAGTTACTGAACTAATCACCAAGGCTCTAGCAAGTTGCAAAGCATAATAATGAATACGTAAATTGGAAACGATTCAAATACCTCTGGAGTGAGCGGATCACTCATTTATATAGACTTTACCTCCAATTCTCGACCGTTGGGTGAAGTCTCGATCTCTTTTGGTGGCCGTCCGATCGTAGGGTTTCCTTCTAGATATTCGGAAACGCATGTAGTTATCAATCTCAGCACGATTCCCTCATTGCTTTGCTGATAGTTGCCTCCTACAAGTCAGCCTTGTCTACCACACGATTCGGGTGGTCTTACTGGACTGATAACCGAAATGCGGCGCCTTTATGATCATTAAATTAGGGTTTGGTGGGTCCCCGATTACGGTCTAACCTAGATGAAGATTATGAACCCGGTCCACAAGTTCGGTGCAATTTTCCTCGTATCATTTGCCCCGCAGGCCAAGCGTTCAAGCAACGCCGTGGAATGCTTGGTCTGGTTTGGTATATTTACTGGTCATGAGCAAGTACGAAATATCTTGTTAAGTAAAAGTATCTTCATATTTAATGCTACTGATATCTCTTTCCAACGAGGTACCGTCGAAATGTTCTGACGCCTCGTTGCCTATGCGTAGTGGGCCATGTGGCGATTGGGGAGGCACGAATATTATGCCCTATCGTTCAAACCGTCATATCTCAGATTTATCTCATCATAATGAAGGTTTTTTGAATTGTCGGTTACTACAGACCATTAAAGCTTTATGAATCGTCCGATCTTTTCTCTCGAATCAATGCATGCCCCTGTCCATCGATCAGACTCAATCTTACTTATTCATTCGTATTTTGAATCTATAAAAGGTTCCTCATGCCTCATTTCTTCTTTTTACTTCTCTGCTTTCCAACCTGTGTTCTTTAAAGTCTTCAGTTTCAACCTGCGCGACTCAAACTCTGTTCTTCTAAATCACAAGTAAGTTTCGTTTCCCTTACTCTGTTTTATCTTTCTGTTCTTTTCTTGCATTCGCATAGTCTATTCTTTCTGTTTATTCCTTCGAAAAATTGGTAGCAGTAGAACTTCTGAAGAGAGCGATTCTGTAGATCGCCTTGTAGAGAGTGAAGGGTCTGCCAAACAGGGAAGCCCCACTGCTTCTGTCGAACTCTCTGGTGATCGGGATCATAGGGTTACCGAACACTAGTTGCGATCTGCCCAGGCTAGCCCTAGAGACCCACCAGGAAATGCCCCCATCATTAAAGGGTCTTCCTCAAAAAAGAGAAAGGCTCCTAAGAAGACGACGGTGGAGAAATCCCGTCCGTCAAAAAGACCTTCCGTCGGGCCCTCAAACATTATTTCTGTAGTTCGCTCAAAAGACCTCAAAAATATTTGTGATGACTATTCAGTTCCACGTTCCTGCGCCCTTCGTGCCCCGAACTCAGATGAGAGGGTCAACTCCAACCCTCTAGGGGAGTTCTCCCTTTTGGGCCCTATGTCTCAATAATATTTCCTTCTTCTTGGCATATAACCTATCATAGTTTTGATGATGTATGCTTTTCCCTTTTGCACGTTCTGGTGTTTCTTGCACTTGCACTTAATTGAACGAAGACTGAGAGCTCTTTGAATTAATCGTTGCACTATCCTGTTCTTATCATGCCCCTCATTCAAAAGATTAGAAGTTTTGGCATTCGAGTACTACATCTTGTTCGGGAAAGTTTTGTCCTTAGTCTTGACATTCAATCATCTTGCGGTTAACCTTGATCCTTCATTTTTTTCTGAAAAATCTTTATCTTCATTGGGAAACGCAAACCTCAGTCAGGTATTTAATGCTCTGATTGACGGTTGCACACTCGAGTCCGCCGTCTTCGTAACCGGCACCTTCTTTGCCACGTGGATGGATGCAATGAGTTCGAACCCTTTTTTCGAAATTTGAAAGGTTGCTTAATGTCCACTGTCCATCTGGTGTGTTTGAATCGTCATTGGCTTGTGACCATTGATTTTCCAAAACTTGAACCGTCGCCATTTTGTCACCATTGATCCTTTTGGGACAAATTGTCGTTCCGCTTCAACATCTATTTAAATGCTTTTCCTCTCCTTTTTTCTTGTCTTTCAGTTGTACGAAGCTCGGTGTTATTTCTCTTGCAACTAAGAACTATAGAAGAAAAAAGAAAAACTTCACTCTATTGATCAATGGATTCAACTAGCATCCCTGCTTATGTTGCAATGTCTGTGAAGCATGTTTCAAGGGAGAAGTCAAGAGACGTATGCGAAGAAACCTCTTTTGCACCAATACGTCATGTATATTCTGTTGAGGAGATTTACAAGCCTCCCTGGAAGCTGCGAAGGTCTGATCGTGTTACGGGTAGTTTCAATAGGGCACTGGAGTGGTGCACACTTACCCAAACACCGGCCGAAAGCAAAGCTTTTGATTCTGTTCCCGACGATGCCTTCATGAAATCCCTGGTGATGTAAGTCCTCGATACTTAAATCACTCGCCACTCTCCCTTTTTTCTTTATATATATATATTTCTGAATTCTGAAAAAATTTCTTGTTGCAGGAGTACTATGGACAACTTCTACAAACAGGCGGAGGCAGCGTACCGGATTGGAAAGATGCATTCTGATCTTTCCAGGCTTCGAGCAGAATCTTCATCCAAGGATTGGGAGATTGCACATCTTCGAAATAGGCTTTAGGAGGAGGTAAAGGTAAGGAATACTAAGATCCTACGTCTTTCTCAAGATCTGGATGTCGCTAATGGACAAATCCGTGGTTTCGAGCGAAGGGTTGTTAATCTTTCGGGGGAACTGAATAATTCCGAAGCCAAAGTTGAGGAGTTGCAGAAGCAAATAGTTCCTCCTGGTCTTCATTGTATCCCTGTCGAAACCTGGAAGGCTTGCATCCGAAAGTATTTAGGCAATAAGCCTTTTCGTAACTTGTTGGATATTTTGAATAACCATGCTTATCGCGATGGTCAGAATGAGGTGTTCGAATCAATTCTGAGGAGAAATCCAAATTTTGACACGGCTCCTCATCAACTTATCTGTCATCCCGAAGTCTTTGCGAAACTACAGCTTCCTCCTCCCGATTGGGCCGAAGATGTAGAAGATCTGCCTACTCCTAATCTAGACATTACGTTGTATCTCGACAATTCACCTCCTACAACTCCAATAATAGAGGAGATTGCAGAAAACAAGGAAGAAGATGACGCTCCAAATGTCAATCCGGAAGGCGTCAATCTTTCTTCCACAACAATCCAAAGAACAGTAGGAGATCGGGCCTGAACCTCATCGCCAGATTTTCTTTTCCTTCTTATCTCAGCGACCGAAGATGAAGTTTCTTCATCAGTCAAAGGATAAGGATCCTAGAAAAGCTAAATGATGGGTTCGGGATGCTCTTCCCAGTTGTTGGTTAAGTTCTTGTTCCTTTTGTAGAAATGTTCCTTGTCCAAGATATCATGTCATCTCCCGAATGTAATTTTTGTTACTGAAATGTTTCTTGTCCAAGATGTTAGAATACTCTGTATATCCAAAACATTGTATAATTTGGCCCCTGTTGGCCTTTGAATGAATGAAAAGCCGTTTTTTGTGTTAATCATTGTCTGATTGCAACACTTCTTTGTCGTCCGGGGACTTAGCTTGGGGTCAAACTGAATTATCTTTGACTCACCCGACCAGCGTTTGAAGGTGGCGCTCGGTTTGTCCAAAGCCTTGGATCCACAAGAGTTTCTAAGGGATTCTTTCTAAGGGTTCAATAGTTATACTCGGTGTACATCCAATATACCCGACCTCAAAGATTTCCTTATAACTTTTGTGATTTTCGAAGGTCCCACACGGTTTTACCCGATGCCTTTACTTGAAAATTTTCTTTATAATTTTTTCGGCTTTTGAAGGTCCCACTCAGTGCTACCCGATGCCTTTACCTTAGGAAGTAAAAAACTTCCTAGGCTTTTTAAGGTTCTATTCGGAATTTATCCGATGCCCTTTACCTTAGAAAATTCTGCAGAATTTTCATCAAGGCTTTCGGAGGTCCCACTTGGTGCTACCCGATGCCTTTACCCAAAAGTTCCGGAGAGTATTTCGGGCTTTCGAAGGTCCCACTTAGTTTTACCCAATGCCTTTTGATCAAATGTCTCATACGGTGTTACCCGAAGCCTTTTGATTCTAAATGTACTCTGCTATATACGGCCCCTAATCAAAAGATTTGGAAGTAAAAACCAGTATTCTGCATTAAGTAATTATAGATCAACTGGATCAAGATTGATAAACAATCTTCAATAAAAATGTTGACAACTTTAAGAGAAATATTTCTTCGAATGCTTCACGTTCCACGATAGGTCTAATGCGTGGTCGGTCGCCAGATCCTTCAGTTTATAAGCTCCCGAACCTACTTGCTTGATCACCATATACGGTCCTTCCCATGTTGGGTCTAATTTTCTCTGATGGCGTGGGTCCGACGCAAGAGTGTTCCTTAGAACCAAATCTCCCGCGTGCAACTGCCGATGTCTTACTCGAGTGTTGTAGTGAGAGGCTATTCTTCGATGATATTGTTGAGTTCGAACTATTGCTCTTGCCCTAACTTCATCCAATAATTCCAGGCTATCTAATAAACCTTCTTCATTCGCTTATTCTTCGAACTCTTGTTCCCACCTCCTGCCATTATCTCAACCGGGGCAAGTGCTTCCTCACCATATGTTAATCTGAATGGAGTTTCTCCAGTGGGTGTTCGGACGGTCATTCGGTATGCCCAAAGGACATTTTGTAGTTCTTTGGTCCATAAGGATTTGTTGTCTTCGAGCCTTTTCTTGATTCCATCCAGTAGCATTCGGTTTGTCACTTCTACTTGACCATTACTTTGAGGATATGCAACGGACGACATTTGGTGGTCAATCATATAAGTATTGCAGAAGAGTTCGAACTGAGGGTTATCAAACTGAGTTCCGTGATCGGTCACCAATACCTTCGGAATTCCGAATCTGTGGATGATTGACTCCAGCACGAACTTCTCCATTTGTTTTTCTATGATCGATGCCAGAGGAGCTGCCTCTACCCACTTTGTGAAGTAATCGATTGCTACGATTAGATACTCCTTTCTCCTCATTGCTTTTGGGAATTTTCCCATCAAGTCTATTCCCCACATTGCAAACAGAATGGGGTTTAGAATTGATGTGAGTATTGTAGTAGGCTGCTTTGGCATGTTCGAATGTATCAGGCACTGATTGCAGGACCGAACGTATTTTATGGAATCTTCTTCCAACTTGGGCCAGTATAACCCAAGATGAAGGATTTTGTGCGCTAGGGCCCATCCACCCATATGTGCTCCGCAAATACCTTCGTGAACTTCAGCCAACGTAGTTTTAGCTCCTTCCGGACCAACACATCTAAGTAAAGGTCCCGCAAAGGATTTTCAATATAGCCTTCCGTGTTGAATAGTAATCTTGCTACACGAACTCTTACCGATCGTGCTTCTTTTAAATCCTAAGGGAGTTTATCATCCCGAATATACTCAATAATGGGGTCCATCCAGCATTTTTCGCTTTCTATATATGAAATGAGGTCGACCTTAGCGCTTGGGAAGTTCAGCTCCTCAATGTAGACCGATGGTTCCAAAGTTTTTGCCTTAGCGTTTTCCAACCTCGAGAGTTCATCTGCTACTAAATTCTTCTTTCAGGGTATTTGACATACCTTTATTTCTTTGAATTTCTTCCTTAGATTCCTGATCAGCTCTTGGTATTTCTGTAAGCGAGGTTCTTTTATTCTGTATTCTCCTTCTACTTGGTGGACAATAAGTTGAGAATCACTGTATACTGTTGCTTCAGCTACTGCCAAAGCTTTGGCAAGCCTAAGTCCCGCAATGAAAGCTTCATACTCCGCCTCATTGTTACTTGTCGCGAACCTGAACCTCAGAGCATACCGAATCAGGAAACCTCCTGGACTTTTTAACAAAACGCCCGCTCCCAAACCGAATTTATTGCTAGAACCATCAACATATATGTGACACATACTTGGTAGGATAGGTTCTTTTTCCTCCTCGATCGGGGTTGTGGATTCCACCATAAAATCGACCAAAGCCTCTGCTTTTATAGCTGTTTGGGGCTTAAAATCCACCTAGAACTCCCCTAACTTGACCGACCATGCTACCATCCTTCCTGACAGATCAGGTTTGAACAGGACTTTTTTCAAAGGGAAATTAGTGAGCACCTCGATTGGATGAGCCTGGAAGTATTGTCTCAACTTTTGGGCTGCTACCATAAGTGCCAACGTCTGCTTCTTAATCGTCGAATATCTTGTTTCAAGATCCAGGAGTACATGACTGACATAGTAAATGGGCCACTGTTTCTTCTCTTCTCCCGAATGAGGACAGCACTCATGGCCAACTGTGATGACGCCAAATATACTTGCAAGATTTCGCCCTTCTCTAGCCGAGAAAGCAGTGATGGTTGCCGAAGTCTTTTCTTTAGTTCCTTGAATGCTTTTTGACATTCGTCTTTCCATCGAGCCTCTTTACTTCCCTTCAAATCCTTTAGGGCTTTGAAGAAAGGTAGGCATCTTTCTCCCGATTGTGATATAAATCGTGTCAAGGCTGCTATCCGTCCGGTCAAGCATTGAATATCGCAAACAGTCTTTAGGGGATCCATATCGATCAAAGCTTGTATCTTGATAGGGTTTGCCTCAATTCCCCTTTGGGAAACCATAAATCCCAGGAATTTCCCTGAAGATACACCGAAGTCACATTTCTCCGGATTTAGCTTCATCTAGTATCTTCTCAAAACGGAGAATACTTCCTTAAGACCTACAATGTGTTCAGCCCTCTAGAGACTCTTCACTAGCATGTCCTCGACGTATACCTCCATTTTTTTCCCGATCAGATTACTAAAGATCTTGTTTACAGCTCTCTGATATGTGGCTCCCACATTCTTTAAACCGAATGGCATAACTTTGTAAAAATAACTCTCTCTATCGGTCATAAAAGCTGTGAATCTCTCATCTTCATCTTTCTTGTTCATCAAGATTTGGTTATATCCCGAATAAGCATCCATGAAACTAAATGTTTCATACCCGGCTGTTGCGTCAATCAAAAGATCTATGCATGGTAAAGGGTAGCAGTCCTTCGAGCATGCTTTGTTGAGGTCTGTGTAATCAGTACACGTCCTCCACTTCCCGTTCGACTTTTTTACCGTTACGACATTAGCCAACCATGTTGGGCACTCGATGGTTTCAATAAAACAGACTTCTTCAGTTTCTCGACCTCCCCTCTGATAGCCTCGTGCTTTTCAATTGAGAAGTTTCGTCTCCTCTGAATTATGGGCTTGACCTCTGAATTGATCCAAAGCTTGTGTTCAGCCACGGCTCGATCAATTCCTAGCATATCGTTTGCTGACCAGGCAAAAACATCTACGCTTTTCCAAAGAAAAGTTTTTAGTTCTTCCTTGAAGGATTCTGGTTGCTCTAACCCAATATATGTGGATTTTGTCTCATCTCCTGGCTATAAGCAGATTCATTCTAATTTCTCCACTGGTTCGGGCCTTTGCATGGTATCTTCATCCCTATCATCCCTTAACTCAATCGGTAAGGCTGTGGCTTTTTCTGGTCCTTCCTTATCCTTTAGATAAGCCACATAACACTATCGAGAGAGTTTTTCATCTAAAACTACTTGCCTAATTCTAGTGTCAGTAGGAAACTTTATCTTCATATGTTTTGGTGAAACTATAGCGCCTAGCTTTGTCAACGAAGGCCTACCGAGGATTATGTTGTAGGCAAGAAGATCCCAAACCACCAGAAAGTTAACCCTAATGATAGATTCTTTCAGGAAATTTCCTATCGAAAGATCTAACTGAACTGATCCCTCGGCTACGGCAAACAAACCAGTGAATCCATAAAGGTGTGTTGAAGATGGCTTCATCAGATCTTCCTCAAAATTTAGCTTCTGAAAAGCTTCATAAGAATGAAGATCAGCCGAAGATCCTGTGTCTACCAAGACCTTGTATATCTCCCTTCGCCCGATTTCTACTTTGATAACTATTGCATCATCATGAGGCATGCTCACACCTCGCTCATCTTCTTCTCCGAACGTGATGGGAACCTCGCTCATCTTCTTCTCCGAACGTGATGGGAACTTCTTCCACTTTCTTTCTTTTTTGGGATTCTTCTAATCCCATGAATCTTGATTTGCCTTTAGCTTCCTCAGGGACTCAGGTCCGGGTCCTCTGAATATAGTGAGAATTGGGGATCTACTAGGTCCTACCAATTCCTTGCCTTCTTTAGATTTTTGAACCTCGACTAGACGCTCCCTGCTTGTCGAACGATCCTTTTCTTCATTCGTCGTTCTCTTCTCATCCTCCCAAACTTTCAAAAAACTTGTGAGATGCCCTTGATTAATTAATCTTTCAATATCTGCCTTGAGGTGCCTACAGTCATTAGTGCAGTGCCCAAAATCTTTGTGGAATCGACAATATCTCTCCATATTCTTTTCTCCCGTCTTCCAAACTATCTTAGATGGCCATTTCAAAATATCTTGATTTTTAATCTGCATCAATATCTCCGATCGGGGAACATTTAATGGTGTATACTCATCTTGATCAAGTGATCGCCGTCTCCAAGCCGGACGTGGCTTTTTGGCCCGATCACGATCCTGAGTAGGTTGCTTTTGTTTTTGGCTTTTCTCGGGGACCTTTTGCTCCTTGGTTGCAGTCTTAGACTCTCCTTGCCGTGCATCGAGTATCATTGCTACTTCTGCATGCTTTTGACACCTTTGCACTAATTCAACATACGTGGATGGCATATCCTGAAGTAGATATTCCAATAGCTTTCTGTGAAACCCAGCCCTATCCTTGACCCGAAAACCCTGTTGTTTGTAGGTCCGACAACCCGAAGTAAAGCAAGAAGTCAGCTATGGGCCATTCCAGTGGAAGACTTGGTGGCTGGCTTGGAATCCATGAGTGTTGATGTCAGTGTTCCATTTATGGAAACTGCACCCTGATGAAGATGGAATTAGTTGATAGACTTTGAGTACTCTCTGGCTTGGTTCGAAGGCATTTCTACTTACTAGGTAAGTCACTTATTGTGTGTGCAAAATCCCTTTATGTTTGGATTTGATCTGAGCCTTCATTTCCCTGTTTTGGACTTGCTGTTCTGATTGGTCAACTCATTGGTCGACTGGGCCAGTCAACCAATCCAATCAACCAATGAGATCTGATTTTGCTAATTAGGTCTTTGCTTGCTCTATTTAAGTCCAATCTCGAGTCTACTTTGTATTTTCTGCCTCCAAACTCTTTGGAACGTAGCAGAGCCCTCTGCAAGTCATCTCCCTTGCATCCTTGGTGATTTTCTTGACGGGTCTTCGTCAAAACTCGTGCTTTTACACAAAAAGGTATGTGATCATCCTCTTCTATATTCAAAATTTGATTCTTCATTATTTTTATTTCCTTTTCTGATTGAGGACAGTAGTAGTGATGTTGTATCTCTGTTGCAACCATCACTATACACTTTCCCTCTCTTTTCCTAAGGATCTAAAGCTTGGTGGATGATCTTCATCAAGATCATCACTCACTTTTGAAGGAAAGCTTGTATTCATTCTCTTTCCTTATTTAGATTGATGTTCTTCAGTCTTAGATCTAATTTTCTTGAAGATCTATGCATGTTTTTCATGATTCCTTTATCACAAACAGTTATCCATCATCCTATTGTTCTTGTTCATGATTTTTACTATGAATTCTTCAAGAACCATGATTGATCTAATTATGGTAAGTTTTTGTTTTCTAATTTGTAACTTGAAGACTTGATTTGATTAGTGTTTTGGAGTCCTCTATATACTAGCATATTGTCATTGTAGTTTACCCCTTGTTTAGTACCCTTTTGAACCACCAAATTCGGTTTCATATTCTAAAACTCTGATTTTTGAAGGCCACTGTCTCTGTTGGTCGACTCATTGGTCGACTGAGGCAGTAGACCAATCCAATCGACCAATGAGTACAGCAACCTCATATTTGGTCTGTTTTGGATGTTTTGATATCTTTCCTTCTAGGTATCTTCCCTAACATGTTATATATACTTGTTTAGGACTTTCTTCCCAAGTTTAGTCAAAGTCTTACTTGATTCCCTAAGATCCTTTGCGAGTTATATAAGGTAAGGATGGTTATTTCCTTAACTACATAGATTGCATGTTCTAGTTTCTATATTTGAATCTTTTTGGTTTATTTCCTTAATTAGATGCTTACACTGATATACTACTGATGTAACTACTTTGAATTACAGTAGCATTACTTGTTTATACAAAATTGATTCATGTATGATTTACTTACCAAATATATGCAAGTTGGATGCTATTATTTATTTCTTTCCATATAAGAAGTTACCATATATGTGACATGATGGAATTATGTTTGTGAATGATTAAGTATGGTTTGGAAAGGGGAGGTGTCCTTTTGACACTTCTGTCCTTGGACAACTGCGGGAATATTATGGGATGTTTCCGGAGATGCCCTTTGGACACCTTCCTAAACTGTTGGTTGACATATCTAGGGCTGTCTAGTAGTGTTTGGCTAGGATGTCACATTATGCCAGACCCTAATCGGAGGGGTATTGAGACCGAACGACCCGTGGTAACAATGGGGATTCATGGGTGCTCAAGACCGGTAACCAATCCGTGAGAGGACAGGAATCACATTGTGGGGGCCATTTGTTGGTAGGGTTGCATATGGATAGACTTGGGCTCACGGGCGCTCAAGACCGGTAACCAACCCTTGAGGGGACGTGAGAGCTTCCCGTTTACCATATGTGGATAACCAGTAGGGGTTGATGAGTCCGTAGTCAGGGACTATGAGGACTCTAGTGTGAAGGATGCTGGAAAGGATCGCTAGGGGCGAGGAATGGACGTATCTGGATCTGACTTGATGTAACTAAGTAGGAGACCAGCATTTGGCTAGGCTTTGACCCTGACATGCGCCAGTACTTACACCAATGGTGATGTGAGAGAGTGGTAACTTAACCCCCAGCCATGGAATGTCCCGAGGGATGCCGGACCCACTACCAAAAGGCGTTGTGTGATGAGACCTTCCTAAAGAAGTACGGTGCTATGACTTAAAGCATGTCTGCCAATAGAGACCAGCATACATAGAGTTAGAATCATATTGCATCATGTGTTTCATATCATATAAGCATTTTACTTTGCTTTGAAATCCTGCTATTTATGTTGTTATGGATTAACTGCCTTATTGGGTTTCTTTGAAACTCATTCCTTTTGTACAATGTATTGTTAGATTTCTCTACAGGTTCTGAGTATCATGACTGCTCATATGAAGAAGCGCAAGGAGAAGAGGCATATCTCCAGGAAGATGATTGCGGTTACGACAATTACACTGAAGATTCCGCGGGTGGTTATGCTGAGTACGATGCTTAGTCCGACCATAGAGTGGAAGCGCCCTTGTGCCATTTTTGAGATTTATACTTGTAGAGATGTTGTCTATAAGATTGAGAACAATTTAGTTACTTATTGTACCTGCTATTGGGATTAGTTTTCATTCCTTTTTCTTTTCTTTTAGTACTACTTTTCCGCTGGTTGTAGAGTGGGATTCTGCCTCACTTTACTTATTGATTTAGACATTTTGATTGTCCTTCGTACTTTGATGATATATGATTTATTCTTTCCTTATTTGGATCTTTTGTTTATCTTTTGCACATTGATTATTTATGTTCATGATTATGTTATTGTCTATGTGGGAGGTTGATTACCTCGATACTTGATCTTTGGGGCTGTGGATCACACACTCGGGTATGCCGGTAGGGTACCGGCTGAGTGGATGTGACAGAGTAGTATCAGAGCCCAAAGTTCAAGGAAATCCTAACCACAGAAAACAATAACGAAACATTCCTGAGTCATAGATCTGAAATGACTCCTCTACTCTTAAAAGTGAATAATAGAACACTTGGATTAGAAACTTAACCAATGAAGCATAACTGAATATTTCTGGATAACATGCCACAATTATACTTAAACAATTGTCACTTAATGCAATGAAAGAAAAGTGCATAATACACAATAATAAAGCGAAACAAAGTGAACTTCATTAATTTCAAAAGTTTTTACAACGGTTACATCAGACAATGCATAAATGGAAATCCTAAAGTACAATCTATCAAGGTGATCTCCTCTGATCTCTGAAAGCTCTGAAGTCCTCTACTAGCTGAGTCACCTGATGCTCTATCCTATCCTGTCGTGACTCCATCCTCTCATACATCTGCTCCTGTTTGACCTCCATCCTCTCCAGCATGGAAGTCATCGATCTCATCTGTGCACCGAGATCTGAAGTCTCTGGAACTGCATGAGACAGACCACCTGTCTTGAAGTGTGATGAAGGAGGAATCTCGTGATGCTCCGGCTCAGCCTCGTGCATCTCTGTATCATCTCCGGCCTGATCATCACTATCAGGACCGACATCCTCTCCTCCATCCTCAAACTCCTCCTCCTCCTATATCTCCTCATCATCCTCACCCTCTGGACCAGGAGACCTCACTGTCTGTTTCAGCTTCATCTGTCAGATGGTCCTAGTCCCGATCATATATCCCAGTGAACCAGTGTCCACCGGTGTATCCTCGAAACTCACTCCGAAGTGCCGAAAGATCAAAGTCAGTAGCTTCCCATAGAAAAGGTTCCGCATGCTAGGCCGCAGAACCAGATACAGCATGACCTGCTGAATGATGTAAGAAAGGTCTATCTCGAAGCCCATGTAGATGCGGTAGATAACCAAGGCCTCCATCACTGTGACCCGATGGTGATGTCCGGCCTTCGGCATAATGTTTCGGCCGACAATGCGATCAATAATCCGTGCCGAGTCTATCATCCTCCCACTATTCCACGAAGTGTGGCATCGGTGATCATCCTATAGCGTAGTACATATCTCGTGCAGCTCATACGGCATCAAGTAAATGTCTATCCCTGCTCCCGCAGGTATCCACACACACTGCTGTGGGTAGTAAGAAACCCGTAGGATCTCAGCCAATGATCTCGTGGAGAAGCGGATCCTTGTCTGAAGGACCCTGCTCCTAAGGACTAGCCGAAGAGGATGTCCTGGACCTCTAGACTCCTCTGTAGATGTAAGGTTGCTAAAGAACAACCTCACTAGCTCCGGATATACCGGCAAATCCTCGATGAAGAGATGTGTCCACTCCATAGTGTCAAACCTCTGTCGAATCCTGAGCACCCTAAGTTGTCGTAGGTGAAGTAGACGTCCGAGATCGTTACTGCAGTAACTGAAGTAGGCCTCATACAAGAACTCGGCCTGGGGAGTATCAAATCTGTCTTGTCGCTGGACTACCTGTTTAGGCTTTGAAGGAACCTGACCTCTACCCCTGAGTGCCCCTACTATACGATCTCGTCCTCGTCCTCGCCCTCCTCTCTGCATGGTGTATGTCTGTGGAAGAGACAAAAGACATTGCTTGTTAGTGCTATTTCAAGACTTCAACCAAAAGGGTATTTTCGTAATTTTTTGGAAAATTTCAAATTTGGGGAAAATTCGATTTGCAGATACTGGCATGTGCACAATACTTGGAATTGCATGATCATGAAGATTATTTGAAGAGAATCGACCGAAAACTTGGTTAAAAGTTGAAAATTCAGCGAGAAGAATTTGGGGATTTTTGCAAATTAGGTCAAAATTGGATTTTTGAAAAGTTGGAATTGGTTAAATCAAACTATATGGATGTATTTAAGCATGATTTAAATTTTCAAATCATTTGGACTTGCGGATTATGATGAAACTTCGAAATTCGGTGTTTTTTATGTTTTCAGTTTTTGCAGAATGGTTACTCTGAGAAGTGGACGTGGTGGATCCAGTAGCAATGGTGGTCATGATGAGATACCTCATGGAGGTGTGAGATACCCAATGGTGGTCATGATCAGCAGACCAACAATGACAATCAGGGTACCCATGACATACCCGATGCCCTGAATGTTGGAAGCTTTCGTGATATTGCCAATATCATGGGCAATATGATGCAGCAGCAAGCAGCCTAGTTTAATCAGATGCTGACGGGTTTCATGACTCTGCATAATGAGACTCGTGTTGGCGCTAATGTGAATCCTCATGCCGCAGTTCTAAATGCGGGAGGTTTAGTTGGAACTCCTCATACTGCCCTGATGGAGAGTTTCCTGAACTGCAAGTGCCCACCTTCACTGAAGTGACCAAGAACCCCTTGTTTCCTAAGAAGTGGATTCATGAGTTGGAGAAGGCTTTTTGACATCTGCAATGTTCTGAAGCCCAAAAGATTTTGTTTGCTAAACAGAAGTTGCAACATGAAGCTGACGCTTGGTGCACCTCCACTCGGCCTGTTTTGGAAGGTTTGCATGCGGGTGTTGTAACTTGGGAGTTGTTCAAGGAAGCTTTTTGCATGAACTACTTTCCTAAGGCGGTGAAAGATCCAAAGGAAGCCAAATTTATGGTTCTTACGCAAGGATCCTTGTCTATGTTGGAGTACCAACAGAAGTTTGAGGAGCTTCATTTCTTTGCTTCGATTTCTCTGAAGCTTGACCCCGCCAAGGCCAAGAAATTCTTTAAAGGACTGCGCCCTACCATTAAAGCTTACCTCACTGTCCAGCCTATAGTGAGCTATGCCCAAGTGGTGCAGAACTCGAAGAAGTTGGAAGAAACTAAGAAGGAGAATGCACGTGTGCAAAGGCCCTAGCAGCCTAGGAACCCTGTTTATGTTGACAAGCTCTCGGCCGAAATGTGCCGATCGTCCATCCTCCATCCGAACAGTCACTCTTTCTGAACGCTTGGATGTTGGAGAGTGAGTACACACTCCTCTCAGCAATCTCGTCCAGGAATCGGTTCGGCTAGCATGCGGCCTCTCATACCGATCATCCCTTCTTGGAAATTCGCCAGTTCTCAAATCTCGGGCTCGCCGTAGAAGGTCCCTTTGAGCGTTTGGGCCAAAATTTTGGCCTTCGGCTAGTTGTCCTTCCCTTTAAATAGAAATCGCTTGAATGTGTGGTATTTGTTCATCTGCTCCTCCCGCACGTCTTCTGGCTTCTACCTAATCAAGAGCCTGAGGAGCCACTACCTGTCTAACCAAAGTGTGGATCATATCCTGCATCTCTTGGAATTGGACCTCCATTTGGTCTACTTGATGCTAAAGAGGATTCGGATGGTTTTGATGTTCGGGTCCATCAACTTCGTCTCCACGTGCTTCTGGGGGTTGGCTTCCTTAGGGAATATTTGACGGATTATTCTCCCCCAAGGAGTGGTGAGATGTTTGCTATCCGCTAAGCCGCTGCAGCTACTGCTGCTGATCTAGTTACCATGACTTCTTGAAACGTTTCCCACAGACAACGCCAAATGATGCGTCCAGAAAATGTCAAGCCTCCAGGTTCCTTGATGATGGCCTACAAAAAGAGTTAGATGTGGCCCGACCGTGGGGGTCGGGAGGCCACCTCCAAAGCTTAAGTCAGTTTCCGAACTAATCACCAAGGCTCTGGCAAGTTGCAGAGCATAATAATGAATGCGTAAATTGGAAAGGATTCAGATACCTCTGGAGTGAGCGGATCACTCGTTTATATAGACTTTACCTCCAATTCTCGACCGTTGGGTGAAGTCTCGATTTCTTTTGGTGGCCGTCCGATCATAGGGTTTCCCTCTACATATTCAGAAACGCATGTAGTTATCAATCTCGGCACGATTCCCTCATTGCTTTGCTGATAGTTGCCTCCTACAAGTCAGCCTTGTCTACCGCATGATTCGACAGATCTTACCGGACTGATAACTGAAATGCGGCGCCTTTATGATCATTAAATTAGGGTTTGGTGGGTCCCCGGTTATAGTCTAACCTAGATGAAGATTATGAACCCGGTCCACTGGTTCGGTGCAATTTTCCTCGTTTCAGCTACTGATATTGTAGTTTCTAATTATGATATGACTGCTGTAAGTATACTAGGATCTTACTTTTATATTTCCTTTATGTATTTGATCATGAATGGATTCTTACTCATATATGTTGCATATTCAATTGATCTTATCTCTATGTATTCTTTCATATGATGAGATATCAGTTCTGAACGTTATGACACAATTAGGATTGTGATTGATTAGGTATGATTTGGGATTGGGGAATGTCCTTTTGACATTTATGTCCTTGGACATCAGTGAGAATAGTATGGATATTTTCGATGGTGCCCTTTGACGCTTTCCCGGATTATTGGTTGTCATACCTAGGACTTGTCTAGTAGTGTTTAGCTAGGATTCCCTGTTATATCAAACCTGATTCGGACGGGTATTGAGACCGAGTAACCCATGGTAGCAATGGGGATTTATGGGCGCTCAAGACCTGTGAGTCATATCTGTGAGTAGACATAAGTCACATTGTGGATACTCGTGAGAGGGCCATTCATTGGTAGGGTCACATTTAGTAGACTCGGGCTCATGGGCACTCAAGACCGGTAGCCAACCCGTGAAAGGACATGAGAGCTTCCCATCTATTATTTGTGGATGACCAATAGGGTTAATGAGTCCGTAGTCCGAGTTGGTTGTAGCCATAGGATAAGCTGACTATAGTGTGAAGGATACCGGAAAGGATCGCTCGAGGCGAGGTGTCACATCCACCTAGCCGGTATCCTATCTGGCATACCCGGGATGTGATCCGCAGCCCAAAGATCTAGATCGAGCGGCCATGCCTCCCACATACACGATAACATAATCATGAACAATATAAATGTATAAAGTAAACAATAAATAGATCAACTGAATGAGAAAAGAGTAATTAATCAGAGTGCGGAAAAATTAAGTAACAACTTCTAAGTAACAGAGTCTCAAGAGAAAGAGTGATCAGAAGTCACTCCTTCACAATCAACGGAACAGTGATAAATCAAGTTAAGTTACACCCAGTGTTATGAACAAATCCGTAGGAACTAGAGAGAGAATATCCAAATGATTACAGTCATCTAGGGAAATGGGGCCTACACATAGGTTTCCTCTATCCTAATGATATCCTCTTCGAAAGTATGGATGAAGTAAACCCAACGTGGCCGCTCCCTCACTAATGTGGGGCTAACCCTGGTACGCACTATAATCCTCCTCGGTATAGCAATCCTGACTCTCCGCGTAGCCATCACCCGAAGGGTAGTATGCGGGATCATAGCTCGGGTCATAGGACGTGCCATCAAGGTCTTCTGTACCTGCAGTATAATCTAACAAATTGCACAAAAGGAATGAGTTCAAAAGAACTCAGCAAGGCAAGTCGTTTCATAATCTACAGTTCATTCAACACAAGTCAAAATAGGATGCAATATGATATGAGACTATGATGAATGATGATTCTAACCTTAAGTATGCTAGTCTCTAAGATAGACATGCTTTAAGTCATGGCACCATACTTCTCTCGGTCGTTAGTCACTCCCCCTCAATCATAAGATATCTTGGGTCTGCCCAGGGAAGTTCGGTAAAGTCATCTCAAAACCATGGTTGGGGATTTAGTCACCACTCTCTCACATCACCGTTTGGCATAAGTACTGGCACATGTCACAGTAAAGCCTAGCCCAATGCAAGTCATCTACTCAATCATATCATGTCAGATCCAGATACGTCCATTCCTCGCCCCCGGCGATCCTTTCCGGTATCCTTCACACTAGAGTCAACGTAATCCTGGATTACGGACTCATCAACCCTATTGGTCATCCACATATAGTAAACGGGAAGCTCTCACGTCCTCTCACGGGTTGGTTATCGGTCTTGAGCGCCCGTGAGCCCAAGTCTATCTGTAACATCCAGCCCAAACCAAGCCCGGACACCCTATTTATTTTGGGATAAAGAAAGACTTGTTCAATGTTAGACCTTAAAAGTTGGACTTCAATTTCAATATTATTATCTTTGAAAACCTTAGGAAGCCTTGTCAGACCTTTCCCTTAGGGTAGATCTGTAATGTCTGGCCTTATCCTAACATTGACCCGGCCCCGGGACCTGTTATGTTTGTAGGTCAAAAACCCGAAGTGGGGGAAATGATACTTGTAGACCCTTTTGGTTGATATTTTGGTGTCGGAACCCAAGCCCTTGAACATTGACGATGATGCCCCTCACTTGAGAGCATTGTCAGTGTTAGTTTGAATCTGCGCACCAAAGAGGGGTGAATTAGTTGAAATACCAAATGAACTCCTGTGCCCAATCCAATTATATTTCCCGAAACTATACTTATTGATGGAATTGTAGGAGAAAACCCCACTCAATTTGACCCCATATAGCCCTCCAAATCCCTGTCCGAAGTTGCTGAACTATGTCTGGCAAATCCTGCTTGAGCATCGAAGAATGTGAGCTTATTTGGTGGATCTAATGAACTCCCATGCTTGATCCAAAAGTATTTCTGGAAACTAGACTTCTTGATTGACTTGTAGGAGAAAACCTCACTCAATTTGACCTTGTATAGCCCTCCGAATCCCTGTTCGAAGTTGCTGAACTATTTCTGGATTTTCTGCTGAAACCTATTACCTGTTTTGGTCGATCCTTTTGGTCGATGCCATCAACCAAAATCATCGACCAAAGTTACCCAGAATCGAGAAAAGATGCTTTTTGGATATTCCTTCATCTATTTAAGTGAAACCTCGAACCTAGAACGATATTTTACTCATTTCAACACCTGAGAACGTGGGAAGGCTCCTTTTAGGCTCCTCTTTGGCTTGGGTGATGATCTTCTACAATAATCATTGTCTCTTTTCTCCAACTATCATCTTCCAAGGTATGATTCTCTCTCTTGCTCTCTATTCTACTCACTTCCCTTCTTCTTTTACTGATGAGACCATGGCCAAGGTGCTGCAACCTTGCAAACACCTTGCCATGAACGTCTCTTCCCATTTATACTTGATTTTCCTTCATTCTTGCTATGCCTCACTTGCATCTTGATCCTTACATATACATTACCATAATTCCTTACTTAACAACTTGATTTCTTATACTAAATTGAGATATGGAGTATGATTAGTCTAATCTCTGGCTTGCAAATGATTGTAATCATGTTCCTAACCTATTCCCCAACTAATTCTCTAGCTTCCCTTTCAATTACATCAATTTCTCATGAATGATAGGATTCTTATCTTTAGAACATAGGACCTCAATTTGGGGGTTTTCATTTGGACCATTGGATTGTGTTAATACTTTCTAGGTAGTGTTCTTACATTGTTATTAATCATCCCTCCAAGTTTCGGATCGATCCGAACCCCGGAAGACCCATTTCGGACCAAAATCCCCAAAATCCACTATTCTGTCCTGAAGAGAATTTTGGTCGATACCATCGACCAAGACCATCGACCAAACTTGTTGCTGACAGCAACCTTGCTCCGTTTTGATCAAATTAGCACCCGATCTTCCCAATTTCTTCTCTAACTTATTATTAATGTTTGTTTAGGGTCTTAACAATTCTTTTGGACTAATTCTTGGTATTCTCAATTCATCATCAATTCAACCTAAGGTAAGGATGGTTATCTCCATAAACATATAGATCATCAACTTATGATTTATGTTCTTATTTATGAATAGAATCTCTTGATTACTTTTAATCTTTATAAGACTGTTATATATGTGTTAGAACAGTAGTATTGAAATCTTTATACTCTTGTCATGTTACATCACTATTCTTGTTTACTTATGTCTATGATGATTCATTTCAATATCATGATTTAACTTGTATTATGAAGATGTATTGGATGCATGAGAAGTGATGAACTTGAATATGTGATTGCCTACATATAACTTGGGATTGGGGAGTGTCCTATTGACGCTTCTGTCTTTGGGCACCGGAGGGAATAGTATGGGATGTTCTCCGAAGGTGCCTATTGACTCTTTCCCGGGTTATTGGATGACATACATAGGACTGTCTAGTGGTTTGGCTAGGATGTCCCTGTCGTATCAGACCCGAATCGGAAGGGCATTGAGACCGAATGACCCGTGGTAGCAGTGGGGATTTGTGGGCACTCAAGACCGGTAACCAACCCGTGAGAGGTCATAAATCTCATTGTGGGAGCCATTTATTGGTAGGGTTGCAAATGGACAGACTTGGGCTCACGGGAGCTCAAGACCGGTAACCAACCCGTGAGAGGACGTGAGAGCTTCCCGTTTACTATTTGTGGATGACCAATAGGGTTGATGAGTCCGTAATCTGGGATTACGCTGACTCTAGTGTGAAGGATACCGGAAAGGATCGCCGGGGGCGAGGAATGGACGTATCTGGATCTGAGATGATATGACTGAGTAGATGACTTGCACTGGGCTAGGCTTTACTGTGACATGCGCCAGTACTTATACCAAATGGTGATGTGAGAGAGCGGTGACCGATCCCCTTACCATGGTTTTTGAGATAACTTTACCAATATTCCCCTGGCATTCCCAAGATATGGAATGGGAGAGTGACAGACGACCCAAAGAAGTATGGTGCTATGACTTAAAGCATGTCTACCTTAGAGACAAGCATTCATAGAGTTAGAACCATACTTGCATCATGTGTTCCATATCATATTGCATCATATTATGGCTTGTATCATATGGTTTATATTTTATGGAATGACTACCTTGCTGAGTTCTTTTGAACTCACTCCTTTTTGCAACATATTTTGTTAGACTTTTCTACAGGTACTACCCACGTTGACTGTGGCAGTCAACCCTCTGGAGGCCGAGTTGAAGACTTGTATCATACGAGTGGCGATGAACCAGTTGATAAAGACGAGTAGACCGAGATCGGGACTTGTTTGTAGCAGTTCAGTTTTATATTTGTGTGTTAGGGATGGGATGTCGCCTCATTCCCTTTTTAACCTTTTATTTGAATTGTCGGGACTATAGCTTAGTTGTTTCACTTGTTATTTGGTGAATCAGTTGTAACCTTTACTTTTAGTCGTTTCATCTTCCGCTAATATTATAGGATGGGTTTCCTCCCTCCTTTTCACACTTGATTGTTTATACTAATGAAATCCTTTCCCCACTCTGATATTATTTGTAAATCCTTCTGAGGTGCCTTCTCTACTTTTGTTATTAAATTGTTTGGATACAAGGAATTGTTCTTGCTTTTGATTATATTATTGTGCTAAGTGACTATGATCATTCCTAAACTTGATCGGCGGGACTGTAATTCACTCCCCGGGTAATCCAGATAGGGTATCCCCTTGGTGGATTTAGGGCTGGATGTGACACTATCCATTTGAGAATTTGAATGAACTTCTTGACATGTAAAATAGCATGATTCAAGCCCAAAACTCCAAATATTTGCTTAAATCTTGAAAAGTCCTAAAATCTGCAAAAACAACATAAAACCCAAGGTAACTCCACTCTAAGTGTATATAAAATGCATGCTTTATGCCCTAAGATTTCACACATAAATGTGCTCATCAAATGGCCCCTTTCGGGTATCCGCAATATAGTTCAAGTCCTCTCACAGAGTGGGTACCGGTCTTGAGCGCCCTTCAACCATATTCTACCACGGGTCGTTCGGTCTCAATACCCTTCCAATTCGGGTCTAATACGACAAGGGAAATCCTAACCATACACTTAGACAATCCTATACATGTCATCCAATAACCCGAGAAAGCGTCGATGGACACCTTCAGGGAATATCCCATACTACTCCCTCCAATGTCCAAGAACAGAAGTGTCGAAAGGACACCTCTCAATCCCAAGTCATACGTAGTCAATCACAATCTCAATCTCATCATATTATACTAAATCAATAATTCGTCATATAAACAAATACATATCATAACATGATTGATCATACATGAATCATAAAGTAAATCTGAGCATGATATTCTAAATGATATATACATTCTATTACTGATAAGAAAACACATAACAATCATGTATAGTAAAGGATTACTCATATGATCATAACCAATAAGTTCCCATAATGCAAGCATGTTGGTATAATTAACATACTTGAGTTAACGACTGTCCTTACCTTACTCAAGTTGTGAATAGATTCAATGATTACCAAGTATGGTCCCAAAATCAGTGTTGATACCCTAGATAATCATACAATTAATGTCAAAGAAGAAAACAATTGAATTGGGGTTCAAACGGATCAAATTGGCTGAGTACAGGGCCTTAACAACTCTTGGTTGACTGGCTTGGTCGACTGTCAGTCGACCAAGCAGTCGACCAAGACTTGTTATCTTCAGGACAGCAATGGAAACTTGATCCGAAACTGCCCTTCCGGTTCTCCGATCGTCATGCAATTTGGAGGGCATGTTTATAACAGTAAGAGGATACTACACACTAATTTTCATGATGATCCAACGGTTCAATCAAAAATACCCAAATCGAATTTTAGGTTCTATATGATGCTTAGCAAGAATTAAATTGGAACTTATAGAAATTGAAAGGGATGATAAGAATCAATCAAATGAGTGCTAAGAATCAAGCTAGAATCTTAATTTCATTACAGCCTAAGCTTATCATGCATCTACATATCAGATTAGAATCAAAATAGGTTAGATTGAATAGAATCAAAGTGATGGAGTGCAATTAATCTCATTTGAATCATAGCATAGCAAGAGTGGGGGAGGATTAAGAAATTGAAAAGGGGGGAAACTCATGGTTAAGTGTTTGCAAGGTTGCACCACTTCAGCCATGGTTTCAAGATCATTAATTGATAGAAACATGAATAGATTAGAAGAGGAATAGAAGAAATCATACCTTGAGTTGATGATTAGTGTATACAATAGAGAATGGAGTCAAAGATCTTCCCAAACATCAAGGAGTAGCCCAAGAGAGTGTCCAACCTCAAGCTCTGGAGTGCAAATGATTAGTTTAGGTTCTCATTCACGAGTTCCAAAAAGGTAGGGGCAAAATGCGAAGAGATTTAGTGTAAACTCGAATTCCATTACTCTTGGTCGACTGGCTGGTCGACTGTCAGTGGACCAAGCACTCGACCAAGCTATGACAGCAACTTCAGGAGTGGATTCGGAAGGCTATATAGGATCAAATTGAGTGGGGTTTTCTCCTACAAGTCAATCAACAAGTCTAGTTTCAGAAAATACCTTCAGATTGATCACGGGGTTTCGGGAAGTGATTCAACTAATTCAATCTTCATCGATGAGCAGATTTTTACTCAACACTGACAAGGTGCACAAGTGAGGGGCATCATTGTCAATGTCCATAGGCTCAGCATCAAGCATCGAATCATCCACTAAGAGGGCCCACAGGTCTCTTCTACCACCACTTTGGGTCTTTGGACCTACAACAGAATAAAATCCGGGCCGGGTCAGGGTTAGGATAAGGCCGGATTTTACACGAGGAATGGACGTATATGGATCTAAGTTGATATAACCAAGTAGATGACTTGCATTTGGCTAGGCTTTACCTTGACATGCGCCAATACTTAGACCAAATGGTGATGTGAGAGAGGGTGACCTAAACCCAGTCATGGAATGTCCCGAGGGCTGTAGGACCCAACTACCACTGGAGAACCCAAGATACCAAGATGGTTGAGGGAGAGTGATTTGAGACCTACCCAAAGAAGTATGGTGCTATGACTTAAAGCATGTCTACCTATAAAGACTAGCATACATAAAGTTAGACTCATACATGCATTGTCTGTCTCATATCATTTTGCATCATGCTATGTTTCTGCTATCATGTTATTTATGCTGTTATGGGATAACTTGCCTTGCTGAGTTCCCTTGAACTCACTCCTTTCGTGCAAATATCTTTTGTTAGATTATTCTGCAGGTGTTGATGACTATGACGGCCAGTATGAGGAAGCACAAACCGATGAAGCATACTTCACTCATGGTGCTAGCAGTTACGAAGATTTCAGTGATGATCCCTCGTGTGATCATGCTGCGTACCAGGATTAGCCGTACCTTGGAGTGAAAGCGGTCGTGCTTAATTACTAAAGTTTATGTTTATAAAGATATTCTATATAAAGTAGAAGAAACTTTAGTTTAGTTAGATTATTTCTTACCTTCTTTTGGAAATGGTTGTAATCTTCTTTTTGACTTTCGAGCTACATTTCTACTGTAACCGTGGAGTGATATTCCACCTCACTCTACCTTTTGATTATATATATTGGTATCATTTCTGCACTTTGATGTTATTTCGTTATATTCCTTTAATCTTCTAAATAATATTGATAACCTTGATTTAGTCTTGTTCTTGATTATATTGTTGTGAATGTGGGAGGTTGATTTCCTCGATACTTATCTTCAGGGCTATGGATCGCACACTCGGGTATGCCTGATGGGGTACCGGCTGGGTGGATGTGACAGAATGGTATCGAGCCCAAAGTTCAAGGATAATCCTAACCACAGGAGCAATGATGGAATATCCCTGAGTCATAAATCCAGAAGTGACTCAAGTATTCTTAGAAGTGAATAACATATCACTTGAATTAGAAATCTAATAAGTGAAGCATAATGTATTTTTGAATAATACACAATAAGTATGATCTAACAAACACCACATAATGCAACAAAAGAAAACGCATAATGTCACATCCTCCCAGCCGGTACCCTATCTGGCATACCCGAGAGTGTGATCCACAACCCGAAGATCAGGTATCGAGTAATCAACCTCCCACATAAATAATAACATAATCATGAACAATCATAATAAAAGTGCAGAAGATAAACCATAGATCCAATAAGGAAAGAATGAATCATATATAAATCAGAGTGCTAGATATAATCAGAGTGTCAAACAGATAAGTTGTCACGCCCTCCCAGCCGGTACCCTATCTGGCATACCCGAGAGTGTGATCCACAGCCCGAAGATCAGGTATCGAGTGATCAACCTCCCACATAAACAATAACATAATCATGAACAACCATAACAAGAGTGCGGAAGATAAATCATAGATCCAATAATGAAAGAATGAATCATAAACGAAACGGAATAATAGATATAATCAGAGTGTCAAACAGATAAGTAAAGTGAAGCAAAAATCCCACTTTACATCCAGCGGAAAAGTAGCTCGAAAGAATAAACTAAATAAAAGCTAATCCCAGTAGCAAGTACATTGGGTAACAAAATTATTCTCCACTTTGTAGACGACATCCTTGTAGGTGTAGATCTCATAAATAGCACAAGGACGCTTCCACTCAATGGTCGGACTAAGCATCGTGCGGAGCATAACCACCCGTGGAATCTTCAGAGTAATTGTGGTAACCGCAATCACCTTCCCGGAGATATGTCTCTTCGCCTTGCGCTTCCTCATAGGGACCGTCATAGTATTCCGTACCTGCAGGATAGTCTAACAACATTGTACAATAAAGGAATGAGTTTCAAAGAAACTCAGTAAGGCAGTTAAAATCCATAATAACATAAATGGCAGGATTCCGAACAATCATAAATGCAATATGATATGAGACAAACAATGAATGAATGAATCTAACTCTATGTATGCTGGTCTCTATTGGCAGACATGCTTTAAGTCATAGCACCGTACTTCTTTAGGAAAGTCCACTCACATCCTCAACCATTTAAGATATCTTGGATTCCCTCCAACCATTTAAGATATCTCGGGCGACCGATTGGTAATGGGTCCTTCATCCCTCAGGACAAACCTTGGCAGGGGGTTAAGTCAACACACTCTCTCACAACCATTTGGTATAAGTACTGGCGCATGTCGGGGTAATACCTAGCCAAATGCAAGTCTTCTACTTGGTTACATCAAGTCAGATCCAGATACTTCCATTCCTCGTCCCTGACGATCCTTTCCGGTATCCTTCACACTAGAGTCAGCGTATCCTATGGCACCAACCAACTCGGACTACGGACTCATCAACCCTATTGATCATCCACATATGGTAAACGGGAAGCTCTCACGTCCTTTCACGGGTTGGTTACCGGTCTTAAGCGCCCGTGAGCCCAAGCCTAACCATATGCAACCCTACCAATAAATGGCCCCCACAATGTGATTCCTGTCCTCTCACGGGTTGGTTACCGGTCTTGAGCGCCCATGAATCCCCATTGCTACCACGGGTCGTTCGGTCTCAATACCCCTCCGATTAGGGTCCGACATAACAGGACATCCTAGCCAAACACTACTAGACAATCCTATATATGTCATCCAACAGTTTAGGAAGGTGTCCAGAGGGCATCTCCGGAAACATCCCATAATATTCCCGTAGTAGTCCAAGGACAGAAATGTCAAAAGGACACCTCTCCTTTCCAAACCATACGTAAGCATACACATGCATCAATTCATATCATCACATATATGGTAACTCCATATATGGAAAGAAATCAATATTTACAATCATTTGTATAACATTGGTAAGTAAATCATACATGAATCAATTCAATATGAATAAGTAATGCTACTGTAATCAAAGTTATGCAACAGTAGTATATCATTGTAAGAATCTAATTTAAGAAACATATTAATGATATTCAAATATAGAAACTAGATTCATGCTATCTATGTAATTAAGGAAATAACCATCCTTACCTTTTATAACTCGCAAAGAATCCTAAGAAATCAAGTAAGATCTTGGCAAACTTGAGAAGAAAGTCCTAAACAAGTATATACAACATATTAGGAAAGATCCCTAACAGAAAATATAGCAAAACATCCGAAACAGACCAATTCTGGAGTTGCTGTACTCATTGGTCGAGTGGATTGGTCGAGTGGTCCAGTCGACCAATCAGTCGACCAATGCGACGATAGCTTAGAAAATCAGAGTTTTGAGATATGAAATCCGAATTTGGTGGTTCAAAAGGGTACTAATCAAGGGGTAGACTACATCAGTAGTATTCTAGCATATAGGGGACCTCAAAACACTAATCAAATCAAGGTATCAAGATCCAAATTAGGAAACAAAAAGTTACCATAAATAAATCAAACATGGATCTTGATGAATTTTGAAATAGAAAACAAGGACAAGAACAATAGGAGGATGGATCATTGCTTTCGGTAATGAAAACATGAAAACATGCATAGGTCTTCATAGAATAAGGCTTAGAAGCATAAATCTAAATAAGGAAATAAAACCTACCATATATGTACTATCATGCATCATGAAGAACACATAGTAAGGTAGAAGAGAACAACTAGAATTCTATGGATTATGGATCATAGAAAGGAAACACAACCATTAACCACTAACATGATCAATGAAAGAAGATCCAAAGAGATCAGAATTCAGATTAGGAAATTAACAGAGATTAAATCATGGTTTGATCATGAATCCTTCAAAAGCTTGCAATGATCATGGTTAAGATCATTGTTCTAGCCTTAAATCCTTAGGATGATCATGAGAACATGTTCGAGAGATGTTTGCAACAGAGGATGCAGCATCTCTTCTCTTTGTCTCAACTCAAAAAGGAAAGAAAAACAAAGATGTAGGAGAAGAAGAGAGAGTAGACATACCTTTTGATGCAAAAAGAAGAGTTCCGACGAAGATCCGCCAAGAAAACTCCAAGGATGCAAGAGAGATGACTTGCAGAGGTCTTTGGTTCGTTCCAGAGGGTTTGGAGGCAGCAAATACGAAGTGGACTCGAGGTTAGACTTAAATAGAGCAAGAATCAACCTAATTGCCAAAGACAGCACCCATTGGTCGAGTGGATTGGTCGACTGGCCCGATCGACCAATCAGTCGACCAATGCAGACAGCAAGGCCAAAACAGGGAATTGAAGGCCCAGATCAAATCCAAACCTAAAGGGGTTTTGCACACAAGTCAAGTGACTTACCTAGTAGGTAGAAATGCCTTCAAACCAAGATAGAGAGCACTCCAAGTCCATCAACTAATTAGATCTTCATCAGGATTCTGTTTCCATAAATAGAACCTCATCATCAACCTTCATGGATTCAAAGCCGGACACCAAGTCCTCTCATCGGGATGGCCCAAAGCTGACTTCTTACTTTACTTCGGGTCATCGGACCTACAAATAACAAGGTTTCCGGGTCAAGGTTAGGGCTGGGTTTCACATAAGTAAAGTGAGGCAAAAATCCCACTCTACAACCAGCGGAAAAGTAGCTCAAAAAGAGAATAAACTAGACAAAAATCTAATCCCAGTAGCAAGTACAATGGGTAACTAAATTGTTCTCCACTTTATAGACAACATCCTTATAAGTGTAAATCTCATAAATGGCACAAGGACGCTTCCACTCAATGGTCGGACTAAGCATCGTACGGAGCATAACCACTCGCGGGATCTTCAGTGTAATTGTGGTAACCGCAATCACCTTCCTGGAGATATGCCTCTTCGCCTTGCGCTTCTTCATAGGGACCGTCATAATATTCAGTACCTGCAGAATAGTCTAACAAACATTGTACAATAAAGGAATGAGTTTCAAAGAAACTCAGTAAGGCAGTTAAATCCATAATAACATGAATGGCAGGATTTCAGAACAAACATAAATGCAATATGATATGAGACAAGCAATGAATGAATGAATCTAACTCTATGTATGCTGGTCTCTATTGGCAGACATGCTTTAAGTCATAGCACCGTACTTCTTTAGGAAGGTCTCAATCACTCATCATCAGTTGGTAATGGGTCCGGCATCCCTCGGGACATTCCATGGCTGGGGGTTAAGTCACCACTCTCTCACATCACCATTGGTCTAAGTACCGGCGCATGTCAGGGTAAAACCTAGCCAAATGCAAGTCTTCAACTTAGTTACATCAAGTCAGATCCAGATACGTCCATTCCTCGTCCCTGACGATCCTTTCCGGTATCCTTCACACTAGAGTCCTCATAGTCCTTGACTACGGACTCATCAACCCTATTGATCATCCACATATGGTAAACGGGAAGCTCTCACGTCCTCTCACGGGTTGGTTACCGGTCTTAAGTGCCCGTGAGCCCAAGTCTAACCATATGCAACCCTACCAATAAATGGCCCCCACAATGTGATTCCTGTCCTCTCACGGGTTGGTTACCGGTCTTGAGCGCCCATGAATCCCCATTGCTACCACGGGTCGTTCGGTCTCAATACCCCTCCGATTAGGGTCTGACATAACAGGACATCCTAGCCAAACACTACTAGACAAATCCTAGATATGTCATCCAACATTTTAGGAGGGTGTCCATAGGGCATCTCCGGAAACATCCCATAATATTCCCGTAGTAGTCCAAGGACAGAAGTGTCAAAAGGGCACCTCTCCTTTCCAAACCATACTTAAGCATACACATGCATCAATTCAGATCATCACATATATGGTAACTTCATATATGGAAAGAAATCAATAATTACAATCACTTTGTATATAATTGGTAAGTAAATCATACATGAATCAATTTAAGCAATGCTACTGTAATCAAGGTTATGCAACAGTAGTATATCGTTGTAAGAATCTAATTAAGGAAACATATCAATGATATTCAAATATAGAAACTAGATTCATGCTATCTATGTAATTAAGGAAATAACCATCCTTACCTTTTATATCTCGCAAAGGAATCCTAAGAAATCAAGTAAGATCTTGGCAAACTTGAGAAGAAGGTCCTAAACAAGTGTATACAACATATTAGGAAAGATCCCTAACAGAAAAGATACCAAAACATCCAACACAGACCAATTCTCGGAGTTGCTTGTACTCATTGGTCGAGTGGATTGGTCGATTGGTCCATCGACCAATCAGTCGACCAATGCAGAAGAGAGCCTAAAAAAAACAGAGTTTTAAGATATGAAATCCGAATTTGGTGGTTCAAAAGGGTACTAATCAAGGGGTAAACTACATCAGTAGTATTCTAACATATAGGGGACCTCAAAACACTAATCAAATCAAGCCATCAAGATCCAAATTAGGAAACAAAAAGTTACCATAATTAGATCAACCATGGATCTTGAAGAATTCAAGGTAGAAATCAAAGACAAGAACAATAGGAGGATGGATCATTGCTTCAGGTAAAGATATCATGAAAAACATACTTAGATCTTCAAGGAAATAGGCTAAAAGCATAAATCTAAATAAGGAAACAAAACCTACCATATATGTAACTATCATGATTCATGAAGAACACATAGTATGGTAGAAGAGAACAACTAGAGATTGATAGATCATGGATCATGAAAAGAAAACACAGCAATTAACTACTAACATGATCAATATAGAAGATCCAAGAAGATCAAAATTCAAATCAGAAGTTAAACAAAGATTAGATCATGGTTTGATCATGATTCCTTCAAAAGCTTGCAATGATCATGGTTAAGATCATTGTTCTAGCCTTTAATCCTTAGGATGATCATGAGAGACAAGTCCAGAGATGTTTGCAACAGAGAATGCAGCATCTCCTCCACTGTCTCAACTCAAAAAGGAAAGAAAATAAGAGATAGAGGAGAAGAAGAGAGTGTAGACATACCTTTTGATGAAAAGGAAGAGTTTTGACGAAGATCCGTCAAGAAAATCACCAAGGATGCAAGGGAGATGACTTGCAGAGGTCTTTGGTTCGTTCCAAAGAGTTTGGAGGCAGCAAATACGAAGTAGACTCGAGATTGGACTTAAATAGAGCAAACAAAACCTAATTGCCAAAGACAGCACTCATTGGTCGAGTGGATTGGTCGACTGGTCCAGTCGACCAATGCTGACAGCAATTCCAAAACAGGGAATTGAAGACCCAGATCAAATCCAATCCTAAAGGGGTTTTGCACACATGTCAAGTGACTTACCTAATAGGTAGAAATGCCTTCAAACCAAGATAGAGAGCACTCCAAGTCCATCAACTAATCCGATCTTCATCAAGATTCAATTTCCATAAATAGAACTTCATCATCAACTTTCATGGATTCAAAGCCAGACACCAAGTCCTCCACTGGGATGGCCCAAAGCTGACTTCTTACTTTACTTCGGGTCATCGGACCTACAAATAACAAGGTTTCCGGGTCAAGGTTAGGGCTGGGTTTTACACATAATACACAATAAGATAGTTCCAAAATGAGTACATCTGATAAAACATAAAAGGAAATCCTAGTACAATCTATATAGACTACTGTCTCTACTCCCTAAGTACTCTAACATCCTCTACACCTTGAGTCAACTGTGACTACATCCTCTCCTGCCTCAACTCTATCCTCTCTAGGATGGAAGCCATAGAGCGCATCTGTGTACACAGCTCCGGAGTCTCTGGAACTGTGAGTGATTGACCTTCGATCTCAAAATGTGATGATGTGGGGATCTCATGATGACCCAAATTTGCCTCATGCATCTAGGTGTCATCTCCTGCCTGGTCATCTATGTCCGGACCAGAACCCTCGTCACCACCATCATACTCATCATCCTCCTCATCTGAGTAGTCATCATCCTCACCCTCCGACCTCTCGACCTAGCTAAGCTGCATCTGATGGACAATCCTCGTCTTGATGCCATAGCCTAGATCTCGTGTACACACCTCAGTATCCTTCAGCCTCACCCCGAAATACCTAAAGATGAGTGTAAGTAGACGTCCGAAGCAAAGGTTCCGTACGCCCGGATGCTCCACAACCTCTAACATGACGTTCTGGATGATGAAGGATAGATCAATCTCAAATCCTAAGTAGATGCGGTAGATAACTAGAGCCTCCATCATTGATACTCTCTCGTGATGCCTAGCCTTCGGAATGATGTTACGACCCACAATGCGACAAATGACCCTAGCTGAATCAGTCATTAGTGCACTTGTTCGTGGAGCGTAGCACCGCTCGTCTCTCCAAAGAGTGATGCAAATCTCGTGCAGCTCATGAGGTAGAAAGAAGGAATCTATCTCTGCTCCGGCAGGTATCCATACACACTCATGAGGATAGTAAGGCACTCGGAATTTCTCTGCTAGTGTGCTAGTAGAAAATCTGATCCGCATCTCCTGGACCCGACTCTCTAGAATCAGCTCAAAAGGACCTTGTCTCTGACCCTCCTGAAAGGAAGTAAGGTTGCTGAGAACAATGTCACCAAGTCTGGATAGACCGGAAGATCCTCACCTTACACTTCAGAATTCTTTTTACACGAGTAAGGTTAGATACTAGGATTTTGCATTGGATGTGTTTCTTGTGTGTTCAAGATAAGGTACGATTCTTAAGATGCTTTGGTTGTCGAAATAAGATACAACTCTGAAGTTGCTTTGATGCTTTGGTTGTTGAGATAAGATACAACTTTGAAGATGCTTTGGTTGTTAAGATAATTTAGAAATCGAGAGATCTTTGTATGTTTGAGATAATGTAGAACGCTGAAGATCCATTTATGTTTGAGATAATATAGATCTAAAGATCCACCTATGTTTGAGATTAGGCAAAACTCTTGAGATTATCTTTAATTGAAGATAAGGGTTTGGCTAGGATTGGCGTGTGTGCAGGTGCCTTGCCAAAATTGCCCTTGACGGCTAGTGAGAATGTGGTGACTAAGACAACCCTGAGTTTGACTAGAATTGTTAATGAAGTGCTAGAAATATCCTTAACAAACCCTCTTATAATTAACTAACTGAAGTAAATAGCAACCGCAACAGAATTTTTGTCTAAGTTTTTGAATTAATAATTCTAAAACAAATTAAAAAAAAAATTAGTAACTAAGTTATGGTAGAAGGGTTCATATTATAAGGGTAAGATTAGTATTTCAAGGCATTCCCAGGGCATGGATTGTTGTTAACAAGGTAGAGGGTAGACGATCGGTTGAAGGCTGAAACTTTGCTTCTATTTTCCTTCTTTTCTTGGCTGGAAATTTGTTTGTTCACATTCACGCTCCAAACGTGGTGAGTCTCGCTAACCTGCATGAAACCCAGGTGTGCATCTCTACACATGCGACCCCTTGCACGATGAACATGTGAAGCTTATGGTTCTTTTCCAGGCTTTTTATCTATGCCAAATAAAACGACCTGGCCAAGCTGACCCACCAGATTTAACATAAACGCTAGCCATCAAGTGGTTGTTATCAGATTAAATCAATCAAACGGTCAAAAGAAGGTTTTTGAGAGGATAAAACATCCACAGCACTGTAGGTTTCACCGGACCATAGCAAAAGTTCCACCAATAGATTTTAATGAAAATTTCTTACGGGTACCCTGTTGGTATCCAATAAATAATAAATAATCTTTCAGATTCTTTTTTATTTCCACCCTACCTTTTAAAATTTATTTTATTTCACCTGGGCAAAAATAATTTCGGTCGACCTTTTGCAGCTTTATTTCGTGACTCCTGAGAGGATGACATTTCTACGCTTCCACGACCAATATAGTTCTGTTAGCCACGTGTCCTGTTCATGGAGACAACGAAGTTAATAAAGTAAGAAATGCAGAGCAGACTGAAATGTAATTCACGTGTTTATTGACTCCGAACGAAACGTGTTTGTTCCCTTACGGACGTGGCCGAGAAATGTAATTCACGTGGGGCCACAACTAGTTCTGTATGTATATACTGTGAGAGTGAGCAACGTTTCCCAAACGGTTGCAACTCGAATCTTAGACAGAGAGTGGAAGTAGTGCTCACATTCGCCTCTCTCACTTTTATCACTTTTCTCGTCTGCAACGATCTCTAACCCTAGAAATTGCGACCTATCGATCTTCCAAGTTCAAAGAGAGGATCTGAAAGTTTGATTCTGAGACACTAAATGAAAATTAGCTGAAATGAAGAAAACCGAGAGTTCGATTCTTCGACAAAGAAGGGAGAAACAATTTGTTGCAGTTGCGTTCAAGAAAAAGCATCGTTCGAAAATTCCTCGTCGGAAGCGGTTCCAGAGGTCTCCAGTCCTCGTCGAATCTTCGAATTTGTTGTTTTCTAATAATAATTCAGGTTTGTCAGGTTTTGCGGAAGCTTCTAGTTCATCTTCATGCTTTCCCGACGAAGTTTCGTGTACTTCAAGCTGGATCTCAGCCGGTTATGTGAATTTGAAGAAGAAACCGAGATCTTCTCGCCGGAAGAGAAAGTCTGAGGAGATTGAATCTGAAGTTGCATTTGGAGAAGGTGATCAAAATTTCCGTCAATTGGAGAACATTTCGGAGGAAGAATGCCGGAGTATAACCAGGTCTTGTCGCAGACATAAACAAAACGAAAAGAAGATTGAGAACGAAGAAGTAGCAGAAGTGGAATTATCAGAATCGTCTTGCTTGGAATCGTGTTGTGGAATTGAGACTCGATTTCTCGGCAAAGAGGACGAGTTTCCAGAGAGAAATCTGAAGTTGAAAACCGAATCGGTTAATGGAGTTCGAGAGGCTCGGGAACGTGGAGGAAATGCAGATTTCGGGGAGATCTCAGTTTCTGAAAGCTGTTGTATTCAATCCTCCACTCCTCACGATGCGTTGCGTAGATTCTCAGAGAGTTTGAGTACAGAAAGAGATCACGGAGCAAGAAATTCTAATACAATAAAAAAGAATGAGTCTATGTTAGAGGTTTCTTGCCTTGACACGGTTGCTGAAGTGAGAAACCAAAATCTATATCCAACTGTTGATGATTCATTGATAAAGGCAGCGGAGGAGGAAGATAGACGTCGGTTGTCTGAATTTTCAGAACTGTCACGCGTTGAGAGAAATTTCGTTGTGTCCAATTCAGAATCCAATGCGGAGAAAAAACCGAAGGAATTCGATTGTGGTATCGAGCTAACTTGTCTAGAAGATCTCTCGTATGAAGATGATTCATATAGTTCAACGCAGGAAATGACAATCTCCAATGTCGAATCACAGCTTTTCCCATCAAATTCCGATGGCGAGTTCTCAGACAGCTGGCTTGACACTGACTCTCCAAGTGACTTTTCCGAACGGTCATTCGGAAATTCAATTGAGTCACCTTGTTTCTCGTTGTTTCTTCAATTCAAGCAAGAATTCTCAAAGCGGAGTTCTCGTTCTAACGGCAAAGCTTCTTCAAGAGTTGAAGGGGGGCGTCCAGATGAGTTCATAGTATGCTCTCTATTCTCTGAAAGTCAGTTACATTATTTTTTTCTATTTAACTATTTGATCTGGTTTTAACTTTCTTTTCAATTAAATTTTTTGTTCAGTTGCTGAGATTTGAAGACGAGGAAGAGGAAGAAAATTACAAAAACTTAAGACAGAGGGAGAGAAGTCAAAATTTACGACACGATTACGCCGAGGATTACAAATCAACGACGGAGTACGGCGAACTCGTCATCCAGCAACGGTTACTGATGGTTAACTGGATAGTTGAGGTGAGGAGTTACTGGACCACTTTTACATCTATTTGCGGAGTTTCATTATACATGATCACTGATTGGGCAATTGCTTCCCTAATTCCTGTTCTGGATCAAAGTACGCTTCAGTTCGATTATGTGGTCCCTTTGGCTTCACTTTGTAGTCAACGAATGTCCTTGAGTCCTTTTGCTTTTACTACTCCTCGTATGATCGGAAATCGTATCCCTCTTGTCTTCCCGAAACCGAAAGTGAATCAAGGGTGATCTCGTCATTGAGTTGTCAACTTGTAAGACACGTAAAACGGGTTAGTTATTTCGTTAGTGGAGATAAATGGAGCATGCGGCGGCTAGTGGCAATTCGCATTAATTCGTACTCTCCTCTAACTGACAAGTGCATGTGCGTGTCCAATAGAACCATTTTTTTTTGAAGTGTCCAATAGAACCAAGTTTGTTCTTTTTTTTTTTTTTGGTAGAAAAACCAAGTTTGTTCTTGTTTGCTCAGTTTGTAGCAGCATGTTATTTCTTCTTGGTAAGACCCACCTAGTTCAGTCATATGCCAAATAATAACAATGATCGATCCAATGGTTATTGTCCGTTAGAGCTATAACTTGTCTAAATGACGACGTTCATTCAGTAAGAAAGTACCCAAAAAAATTTAAATCATTTACCCTTCTTAAGGATTTTGGGTGCCTTTCATTTTATCAGCATTCCTTTACTTTGTATGTTTATGATATATTTTCATTCCAGTTATCCATTTCATTGGATTGTGGGTTGTGGATGTTTTTCTTGATAAGCAGCAATCTGATACAAAGGAGCTTCGATCAGAGACGATGTTTTTAGGTGTTAACCTCCTCGATAGGTTTCTGAGCGAAGGATTCTTCAAACAAAAGAAGAACCTGCAAGTAGTTGGAATCGCTTGTCTCACTCTAGCCACCAGGATTGAAGAAAACCAACCCTTAAACTGGTAATTTCTTCTCCGTAAACTATACTTCGATTTTGAATTTTCGGCCCCTTCGTCTGTTTCTTCAAGGTCTTCCCATTTTCAGATGTGTACCCACGCTTTTTATTGTACACACAGTACCTAATCGTTAATGAAATCATCTTAGTTTAATTATAGAATGGAATTATGATTTTTACCAGAAAAAGAATGGAATTCTGATCTGATGTATTTTATGTTGAGGAATAGATATAATAGGAGGTTGATTTGGTTTGATGATATTGCTTTTGCTGAGAAAACAAAGAAAAGGAATTGATGGTAGTGTAGTATTTGATTACCCTAGTCTCCCACTGTCCATATAGATTGTGGCTTTCACTAATCATGTAATCATATGCATGGGTGTTTTCAGCATCCGACAAAAGTTTTTTCATGTGGGGGGCGCAGTGTACAGCAGCTGCGAGGTTGTGGCTATGGAATGGTTGGTGCAAGAGATCCTAAACTTCCGATGCTTCCTGCCCACGACGTACAACTTCCTATGGTAAGCTCCAATTACTCCATTATCTTAGAATTTACCCCCAATTTTCGGCTGGTTAGCAGGGTCTGACGGCTCTGAGTACAAGATCAGGCTGACGTGGGCCCCTAGCCAAGTTGAGCCGGTAAAGCTCAACTTATTCCATTGTGTTCGGGTCGCTGTCCTGCGAGGGAACAGAGGAAATTAAGGCTATTCCTCTTCAATTATTCGTACTCCCAGGACAGAACTCCAATTCAAAAGGCTGATTTAATACGTGTTATTTTCTTTTCATAGTTAATCTCAAGGGTGACTGATGAACCTAATTGCATGGTATGTGACTATTATTATTTTGTTATTTTGTTTTTCGAGGGGGGAGTGGGAGTGGGAGTAGATGTTTATTATCCTAATCACTCGTTCTTCATGTCTAGTGTGAAATGCATCATTTGCCTTTATCCAAAGAAGGAAAAAAATAAATGCATAGTTGGCCCGGTCATGTAAACCCTTAATATGGTACTATTACTCTTCGGAAAAGGAGGGGTTGAGTTGTATTATTTCTAGAGTTCTATTAAGTGTATTTAGTATGCTTTGCATTGCACTATACATATATTCATCTCTCTGATCAATATATTGGAATTACCAAACCTTCACAAGTTGGAGTTGGGATCTTCGACAATGGTGACTAAAGGATTATTCTCTATTATTTCTCTTTTTTTTTTTTTTTTTTTTTCTTTGAGAAGACTTCTATTTTTTTTCTTATTGCATAGTTAGATATTTCTGGTCTTCTTAAAAGTGCTCCGAAGTAAATTCCTCCTAAATATATGGTGAAAAAAAATGTAAAGAAAGCACAGTATTTTACATCTGCTGATAAAGAATTTAGATAGAGAAAAATATTTTAATTTTTTGAAAGGCATCAACTCAAAGGAATCTCATGCTTCATAGGTTCTACATGAAGGCAGCCAAAGCTGACGCAGAGGTGGAGAAGAGGGCTAAGCACCTCGCAGTGCTGTCAATGCTGGACCACAGGCACTTATGTTTTTGGCCCTCAACAATAGCAGCTGGGTTGGTCATCCTTGCATCACTAGCAGGCAATCATGATGTATCCTGCCAATGGGTCATGGAGGTACTCGAACAACTTTTTCTATGGTTCTCATCGTCAAGTTTTTGTTGAATTTGTCGATCTTTCTTGATGACAGTCACTTTAATTCTCAATTTGATATTTGGTCACATAACCTCTCCTTCCGAAGTACTAATTCACTGAATTTTTTCAGACTCATGTAAGAACAAGAAACGATGATCTACCAGAGTGCATAAAGGTATATAAAACACAACCATGTCTCGTTTCACTTCTAGCTAGGTGTAAAAAACTTAATTCTTCAGGCCACATACTTGGAATAATATGAAATTTTAATTTTTTTCTATTTGTTCGTAATCTAATTAATTAATGCTGGTCCTTGACAGAGTCTCGAGTGGTTGGTGAACTGCGTCTGTTAAAGAACTAATAAGAACTCATCTATCCATTTCTCACTAAAGGCATTTGTTACATTCATTCAACATTTTGGAAATATGAAAGGTAAATCAAGGTAAGATGGTATGCCAATCCTAACAAAAGAGACTGAGACATCTTGGAACGCTGCAATATTGTTTTGGAGCAGTTTGAAACTGTTCATAGAATTTATATTGTTGTTAAAACAGTTTTAGTCAAAACTGGAATCTGTACTGTCGTCAATTTTTTCCAAGACAGCAGACTGAAGCTACTGGGATGAAAAAGGAAATAAGAACTACCAATATACAAGTGATGGCCTGTGTCTAATCCATTTCAATCGTGATAGAATATTCCTTTTTGTTATTCAGATTTATTTCCAGGCCCATAAAAATCGGGGAAACATCTTGTCATGTGTACAACAGTACACATATATACCAAATGGGTAGCTGAGAAAGAAAAAAAACCACAAGGCTTTTGAGAATTTTTTTTTTTAGTACTTAAACTACTTTAATCTCAGGCAGCCATTTGGTATAAAAAAAAATGCACTGCTGTAAACAACAAAAAGAACACTGCTATGTGCAATAGAGAGCCATGCACAACAAAGGATTGATCTCGTCTCTTTTGATTTCCTAGTAAAACACCCCCCCCCAAAAAAAAATTAAAAAGAAAATTAGTGAAAACATTAAGTGAAATATGTCATGACCCCAATTTTTACAGGCTTGGTGGGTCCACATTATAGACATCCAACTAGGGCACGTGATGGTTCCTCTCTGTTTATTACACTAAAAACAAGCAAACAAACACAAAACCACACAAACAAGCAACAAACAGCGAAAAAAAATAACCTGTTTGATAATGTGATTCATAAACATATGTAAAATATAGACAACCATATAAGTAAGTCAGGTAATTCATCATGTATCCATTATCACATCAAAGTCATATAGCATTATGTATTCTAATTTTCTTTTTCCCTTTTCTTTATTGAACTAGACCTAAGCGCTACCTGTAGAAAGGACACCTTCAGTCTAAACCACACAAGTGGCATCAATCTTAGCCTTAGAGGTTCTCATTAAGAGATTCTCTTTTCAGTCTTTTGGCAAAGGGTTAGGTGTTCTCCATAAGAGGCCATCGTCGGTCTAGCCTATCTCTTCACTTTTCAATCTTGCATCATGCCTTGCCATTTGGATACACAACCAAGGTGGTATCAGAGTTAGGTTTTGATCCTAGGACCTGTGGGTAAGTATACTTGAGTAAATGAGATCTAATATGAACCTTGACTCAGAGTAACCGATCAATCAGGTTTTCCCCTTCAAAGACAGCATACAACCTTCCATGGAGTTTATGGTTGTTCCATGAGTCTATGGCTATTCCATTATCTCCTTCGAATCACCATCTCTAATAAGAATTTCAAACACTTGAATGATCTTGGACCTATAGAAGGTCCAAATGTATTGAAACCTTGGTCATGGGCCAATGAAAAGGCAACATGAAACATGAAAAATGGATTTTGCAACTAAAATAGACAAAATCTACCAAGGATCTAGGCATAGGCATGGACGAAAACAATAGGTGTTGACGTGATCACATTACAATAGGAGAAATTATATGCATTCTTTTGGGGCTGATAATGGGCTTAGAAAATGGGAGAATGGATTTAGAGACTGAGGCTTGATTGTGGGCCTAAAAGACCATGGATTAGCAAAGGATCATGGAAGTAAATTAAATAAGCTTTTCCCTTGCCCCACCCCCCTCCCTCTCCCTTGTTTTTTTCCTAGCAGAAAGTAATAAAAAAAGCTTAGAAGTTAGATTAAATGTTTAGTGTCTTTTTCCCTTTTTTTTCTCCTTATTTTATTTGGAACTTTGGTCCGCCCAAGCCAACTTACGTGCACCTTGATTACATCCTCATGGGTGTAGTTACTACATATAATCTAAATATAAGGTGATGAGTCTTTGCCTCTTACCCTGAGGGATTCAAACTCTAACCTCCTACTCCGGGTTAGAATGTGTTTAGTTGCAAAGGGAACTAAAAGAAGTTAAGCAATTGTTTCCCTTTAATGTTGTAGTTGTTGTTGTTGTTTGTTTGTCTGTTTGTTTGTCTATTTTTCCCTAAATAATAATAGATCAGATATTTATTAGAGAAGTAAAGTTTAAGGTACATACTTAATAACCATAATACTCAATCTTGCAACGTCAGTTGCCCCCACATACTTAATAACCTTTTGGTCAAAAAGTGACTTTTGGTCCCCGAAAGCCACAAGCTCCTCTTGGGTCATTTTTCAACTTATGAAAGAGTCTTACCTGATTTTGTAGGACCTCCAATTGTGTCAACACTGTACTCATAGTCCATCTTCCAAGTCCATCATCATTCAAGTTGCATCTTCTTCCAAAGTCAGTCAGGGTTTCCATATAGGATCTTCATCATCAACATCCATTGGTTCTAGATTAGACCCAATGGATTCAAATGAGATGGCCCATTGTGAAACCCAGCCCTAACCTTGACCCGGAAACCTTGTTATTTGTAGGTCCGATGACCCGAAGTAAAGTAAGAAGTCAGCTTTGGGCCATCCCAGTAGAGGACTTGGTGTCTGGCTTTGAATCCATGAAGGTTGATGATGAGGTTCTATTTATGGAAACAGAATCCTGATGAAGATCTAATTAGTTGATGGACTTGGAGTGCTCTCTATCTTGGTTTGAAGGCATTTCTACCTACTAGGTAAGTCACTTGACTTGTGTGCAAAACCCCTTTAGGATTGGATTTGATCTGGACCTTCAATTCCCTGTTTTGGCCTTGCTGTCAGCATTGGTCGGTGATTGGTCGACTGGGCCAGTCGACCAATCCACTCGACCAATGGGTGCTGTCTTTGGCAATTAGGTTGATTCTTGCTCTATTTAAGTCTAACCTCGAGTCCACTTCGTATTTGCTGCCTCCAAACCCTCTGGAACGAACCAAAGACCTCTGCAAGTCATCTCTCTTGCATCCTTGGAGTTTTCTTGGCGGATCTTCGTCGGAACTCTTCTTTTTGCATCAAAAGGTATGTCTACTCTCTCTTCTTCTCCTCCATCTTTGTTTTTCTTTCCTTTTTGAGTTGAGACAGTAGAAGAGATGCTGCATTCTCTGTTGCAAACATCTCTCGAACATGTTCTCATGATCATCCTAAGGATTTAAGGCTAGAACAATGATCTTAACCATGATCATTGCAAGCTTTTGAAGGATTCATGATCAAACCATGATTTAATCTCTGTTAATCTTCTAATCTGAATTCTGATCTCTTTGGATCTTCGTTCATTGATCATGTTAGTGGTTAATGGTTGTGTTTTCTTTCCATGATTCATAATCCATAGAATTCTAGTTGTTCTCTTCTACCTTACTATGTGTTCTTCATGATGCATGATAATTACATATATGGTAGGTTTTATTTCCTTATTTAGATTTATGCTTCTAAGCCTTATTCCATGAAGACCTATGCATGTTTTCATGTTTTCATTTCGGAAAAGCAATGATCCATCCTCCTATAGTTCTTGTCCTTGTTTTCTATTTCAAAATCCATCAAGATCCATGTTTGATTTATTTATGGTAACTTTTTGTTTCCTAATTTGGATCTTGATACCTTGATTTGATTAGTGTTTTGAGGTCCCCTTTATGTTAGGATACTACTGATATAGTCTACCCCTTGATTAGTACCCTTTTGAACCACCAAATTCGGATTTCATATCTTAAAACTCTGATTTTATAAGCTCTTTATCTGCATTGGTCGACTGATTGGTCGATTGGACCACTCGACCAATCCACTCGACCAATGAGTACGGCAACTCGAATTGGTCTGTTTCGGATATTTTGATATATATTCTGCTAGGGATCTTTCCTAATATGTTGTATATACTTGTTTAGGACCTTCTTCTCAAGTTTGCCAAGATCTTACTTGATTTCTTAGGATTCTTTGCGAGTTATAAAAGGTAAGGATGGTTATTTCCTTAATTACATAGATAGCATGAAGCTAGTTTCTATATTTGAATATCATTATTATGTTTCCTAAATTAGATTCTTACAATGATATACTACTGTTGCATAACTTTGATTACAGTAGCATTACTTATTCATATTGAATTGATTCATGAATGATTTACTTACCAATGTTATACAAGTGATTGTAAATATTGATTTCTTTCCATATATGGAGTTACCATATATGTGATGTTATGAATTGATGCATGTGTATGCTTACGTATGGTTTGGAAAGGAGGGGTGTCCTTTTGACACTTCTGTCCTTGGACTACTACGGGAATATTATGGGATATTTCCGGAGATGCCCTCTGGACACCTTCCTAAACTGTTGGATGACATATATAGGATTGTCTAGTAGTGTTTGGCTAGGATGTCCTGTTATGTCGACCCTAATCGGAGGGGTATTGAGACCGAACGACCCGTGGTAGCAATGGGGATTCATGGGCGCTCAAGACCGGTAACCAACCCGTGAGAGGACGGGAATCACATTGTGGGGGCCATTTATTGGTAGGGTTGCATATGGTTAGACTTGGGCTCACGGGCGCTTAAGACCGGTAACCAACCCGTGAGAGGACGTGAGAGCTTCCCGTTTACCATATGTGGATGATCAATAGGGTTGATGAGTCCGTAGTCCGAGTTGGTTGGTGCCATAGGATACGCTGACTCTAGTGTGAAGGATACCGGAAAGGATCGTCGGGGACGAGGAATGGAAGTATCTCGGATCGACTTGATGTAACCAAGTAGAAGACTTGCATTTGGCTAGGTTTTACCCCGACATGCGCCAGTACTTATACCAAATGGTTGTGAGAGAGTGTGTTGACTTAACCCCCCTGCCAAGGTTTGTCCCGAGGGATGAAGGACCCATTACCAATCGGCTGCTCAAGACCGGTGAAATGATCCGTGAGAGAATCCAAGATATCTTAAATGGTTGAGGATGTGAGTGGACTTTCCTAAAGAAGTACGGTGCTATGACTTAAAGCATGTCCGCCAATAGAGACCAGCATACATAGAGTTAGATTCATTCATTCATTGTTTGTCTCATATCATATTGCATTTATGATTGTTCGGAATCCTGCCATTTATGTTATTATGGATTTTAATCGCCTTTTTGAGTTTCTTTGAAACTCATTCCTTTATTGTACAATGTTGTTAGACTATCCTGCAGTCTCGAGTACTATGACGGTTCCTATGAGGAAGCGCAAGGCGAAGAGACATATCTCCAGGAAGGTGATTGCGGTTACCACAATTACTCTGAAGATCCCACGGGTGGTTATGCTCCGTACGATGCTTAGTCCGACCATTGAGTGGAAGCGTCCTTGTGCTATTTATGAGATCTATACCTACAAGGATGTCGTCTACAAAGTGGAGAATAATTTAGTTACCCAATGTACTTGCTACTGGGATTAGCTTTTGTCTAGTGTAATCTTTAGAGCTACTTTTCCGCTGGATGTAAAGTGGGATTTTTGCTTCACTTTACTTATCTGTTTGACACTCTGATTATATCTATTATTCTAATTCATTTATGATTCATTCTTTCTTTATTGAATCTATGATTTATCTTCCGCACTCTTGTTATGATTGTTCATGATTATGTTATTGTTTATGTGGGAGGTTGATCACTCGATACCTGATCTTCGGGCTGTGGATCACACTCTCGGGTATGCCAGATAGGGTACCGGCTGGGAGGGCGTGACACCCATAGCTGTCTTCTACCTTCACTTCGGGTTTTCAAACCTACAACATAGATTTCCAGGTTAGGGTTATGAGGGATTTCACAACTTTGACATCTTTGACATCTTTGAATATCTTTATTTTATTATTAATATTATATTAATCCAAGAACACTTTACTTTCTTTTTGCTTAAATTTGGATGCCACAATGCACCTTTTAACTGTTTTCTTTTGTTTTTGTTGTTTTTGCATTTATTCAGCCTAACTTCTGTCCTTATATTTTGATGTGTGCTTTTGTCTTTTGATTTCTTGCTGCATTTTTATTGTTGATTTCGTTGAGCTAAGTGCACAACTTCCATGAACTTCTGCTAAAATTTCTCCATTTTTATCTTATGCGTGCTTGTGCATGTATGTCATGACTGGCTCCTCCCTTAGGAAGCTATTTAATTTAGCTTACTTTGTTCTAACATGCATATCATGCTACCTTAACGCTTTGATGATTTTAAACTTTGTCCTGGTAGTGGCACCTTATTGTCAAGTTTTTTACTTTGTTTCTGAGAAGCTGACTTGTCTAAGTCTTTTAGAAACATGGCTGATAAAGAGCCTTAATGAAATGGTTGACCAAGTTTTGTTCATAAAGTCTGACCATCATGGCTAGCTAGTAGCCTTAATGGAATGGCTTACTTAGGGCCTTGATGCATTGGCTAACTAAGAGCCTTAATAAAATGGTTGACTAAGAGCCTTAATGAAATGCTTGATCAACAGATGATCTAATCAAGTTTTGCACAGGTCACCATGATTGAACTATCAAAGAGACTTTATTTCATTCTTTGTTGTTGAATTTCCTGACTAGATACAAAGTTCCCGACACTCGTAAGTGATTGACTCCATCTTTATTGATAATACTTCTTTAGGTGCATCACATTCCATGGTTTTTGGAGCTGTTTTCCTTTTAAGTTTTTAAGCCATAAAGTGTTAGAACTAATCACCCGGTCACCACATAAGGTCCTTTCCATTTTGGTGAGAGCTTCCCAAAAATTCTTGCATCTGAGACTAGTTTCTTCCTCAAAACCAAATCTCCACTCTAAAGAATCTCTAAGCTTAACCCTTGCATTGTAATAAGTTGACATTCTTCGCTGATACTCCATGTTTCTATACTGCTATTTCGTCAATGAACTCCAGATTTGCCCTTAACTCTTCTTCATTTTCCTTTGCGTAAAAGCTCTCTGACCTACCTGATCTAGCTGCCACTTCTAGTGGGGCCAAGGCTTCTGCTCTTTACATTAATTTAAAGGGTGTCTCGCTAGTTGAGGTATGCACCATAGTCCTGTAGGCCCATAGTACGTGTGGAAATTCCTCCACCCACCATGTCCTTGTTTCCATCAATCACCTTTTGATTCCATTCAGTAACGTTTCTGTTGGTCAACTCAATCTGCCCATTACATTGAGGATATGCGACTAAGGAAATTTTGAACTCAATATGATAATGGGTGCAAAACTCTTAGATTCTATCATTGTCAAACTGCTTCTCATTATTAGTAAGCACAACTTTTGTTAACCCAAATCAATAAATGACATTGTCTCTAAAGAACTTCTCCATTTGATTGGTTGTTATTGTGGCTAAAGCTTCTGCTTCTACTTCTACCCATTTGGTTAATTAGGCTATAATGGCAACCACAAACTTTCTTCTGCCTAAGGCCAGTGGGAAGGGACTAAGAATATCCATCCCCCACGTAGCAAATGGGACTAGACTCAATATTGAAGTAAGTTGATAAGTTGGTTACCTCTGGATTGGGGAATGGATCTGGCACTGATGACACCATTTTTACATATTTCACAGCATCCTGCTGCATTTTTAGCCAATAGAATTCCTTCCTTAGAACTTTGTACGCTTAGGCTCTTCCCCCTAAATGACTCCCATAAATACCTTTATGGACTTCTGCCAAAGCATATTGAGCATCCGATGGTCCCAAACATTCCAACAGTGGACCAGTTATAGTCCTCTTATACAACAATCCATTCTTCAAAGTGAACTTTGCTAACCTTCTCTTCAAGGTCCTTGCTTTCTCCTTGTCCTCGGGTAGCGTATTATTTTTAAATATGCAATTAGGGGATCCATCCAAGAGGGTTTCATCATATATCTCCATGATTTCTAGTTCAACATAGGTTGGAGAGCTTAACTCTTCAATACATATCATCGGTGCTAGAGTTGAGAACTTAGTTGATGCTAGCCGGGCCAGTGAATCTATGAAACCCCTCACAAATCCTAGCCCAAAAATCCATGTTGTAGGACTGGAGACCCGAAGTCAAGGTAGAAGATAGCTATGGACCCTCTCTGTTGAACCCATTGGCTCTGACCTAGAACCGCAATGGAGATTATAGTGAAGATCCTATTGTGGAAACATTGTTTGATTTTGAGAGAAGATGTAGCCTAAATGATGATGGACTTTGACTACAGTGTTGACACCTTGAAAGGTCCTATGAAGTCAAGTAAGACCCTTCATTAAGTGGGTTGAGGACCCAAGTGGTGGATTTGGATTCCGGGAAACAAAGTTCAACAGTTTTGACCTAAGGCTTTGGAGAACGTGAAAAAAACTCTAGAACTTCCTTCTCAAGCCCAGAGTTGATTCCAAGCATCTAAGCGAAGTTTTTCCATTGAGTCTTCTTGTAAAATCTGGCCTTATCCTTACCCTGACCCAGCACGGATTTTATTCTGTTGCAAGTCCGAAGACCCGAAGTGGTGGTAGAAGAGACCTGTGGGCCCTCTTAGTGGATGATTCGATGCTTGATGCTGAGCCTATGGACATTGACAATGATGCCCCTCACTTGTGCACCTTGTCAGTGTTGAGTAAAAATCTGCGCATCGATGAAGATTGAATTAGTTGAATCACTTCCCAGAACCCCGTGATCAATCCAAAGGTATTTTCTGAAACTAGACTTATTGATTGACTTGTAGGAGAAAACCCCGCTCAATTTGACCCTGTATAGCCTTCCGAATCCACTCTTGAAGTTGCTGTCATAGCTTGGTCGAGTGCTTGGTCGACTGACAGTCGACCAGCCAGTCGACCAAGAGTAATGAAATTTGAGTTTGCACTAAATCTCTTCCCATTTTGCCCCTACCTTTTTGGAACTCGTGAATGAGGACCTAAACTAATCATTTGCACTCCAGAGCTCGAGGTTGGACACTCTCTTGGGCTATTCCTTGAAGTTGGGAAGATCTTTGACTCCATTCTTTATTGTATACACTAACCATCAACTCAAGGTATGATTTCTTCTATTCCTCTTCTAGTCTATTCATGTATCTATCAATTAATGATCTTGAAACTATGGCTGAAGTGCTGCAACCTTGCAAACACTTAACCATAGGTTTCCCCCCTTTCAATTCCTTAATCCTCCCCCACTCTTGCTATGCTATGATTCAAATGAGATTAATTGCACTCCTTCACTTTGATTCTATTCAATCTAACCTATTTTGATTCTAATCTGATATGTAGATGCATGATAAGCTTAGGCTGTAATGAAATTAAGATTCTAGCTTTTATTCTTAGCACTCATTTGATTGATTCTTATCATCCCTTTCAATTTCTATAAGTTCCAATTTAATTCTTGCTAAGCATCATATAGAACCTAAAATTTGATTTGGGTATTTTTGATTGAACCGTTGGATCATCATGAAAATTAGTGTGTAGTATCCTCTTACTCTTAGTAGATGACTTGCATTGGGCTAGGTATAACCCTGACACACACCAGTACACAGATCAATGGTGGTGAGCGATAGTGTTGATCTAAACCCTAGCCATGGAATGTCCGAGAGGGATGCCCTGACCCAATTGTCGTGGAGAACCCAAAAGACGTGCATCAGAGCCGTGAGGGAGAGTGATTGAGACCTATCAATAGGAGTATGGTGATTTATCTTAATGCGTGTGTGACACACGTTAGTACACAGATCAATGGTGGTGAGCGATAGTGTGACCTAAACCCTAGCCATGGAATGTCAGAGAGGGATGCCCTGACCCAATTGCCGCAAAGAACCCAAAAGGCATGCATTAGAGCGGTGAGGGAGAGTGACTGAGACCTATCAAGAGGAGTATGGTGATTTATCTTAATGCGTGTCTACAAATAAAGACCAGCATACTTTGAGTTAGAAGCATACTTGCATTCATTGTTTCATATCATTGCATCATGCTTGTTCTGAACTGCTTGTAGTTGTTTATTGTGATTGAACTGCTTGCTAAGTTCTGTTGTGCTCACCCTTCAGAGGATATGTTTTTAGATGATCTTACAGGTTCGGAAGAGATCCCATGTACCAGTACAGAGGACCCTTCCTTATTTGATGCAGCTGCAAACTCAATGGAAGAAGCTAGTGACCAGTGGTACACTTGTATGGACCACTTTGACGGCTCCTATTGATAATAGTAGACACCGTCTTGGTCGCCATTGGGATCGTGAGTTAGTGGTTGATCCGAAGTGCAGGTGCATAGACCCTTGGCGAAGAAGATGAAGATTGAAGAAGAAGAAGATAAAGAGCCTATGGGAAGACTTAGAATAGTCTTATTCTTTATTTCTTCTAGACTTTTATTTCGATTGTAATAACTTTAGAGCTACTTTAGAGTTTGATCTACTCTTTCGCATTTTGACATATAGAGTTATTTTCCTTTATACTCTATAGTTACTTTCTCTGATTGGTATCATTTTATTCCGCTCTCTAATTATATTTCAAGATTATTTCTTTGATTTGTTTCTTAATAAAGCTAGACATTGATTATTTTTTGCTCGTGATTGTGTTATTGTGTGATGTGGGTATATGATCACCTTAAACTTGACCATGGGACTTGTGGATCACACCTTCGGGTATCGTAGTTAAGGTACTGGCTAGGGGGATGTGATAGACTCTACCATTGCATTATGCTTTCTTGGTATCCTTTGTATATTTAACTAGTTAAACCACATCTTGCATTCAAGGGCTTTTGTAGGTATAAAATCATTCAGTCATATTTTGTTTCAAAAGTTCTTGTAACTTGACTAACCACTAACTCTAAATCACTTCTGACTTCTATATTCGTAACATATAGCAACTTAGCCAAGTGGATTCCAACAAATAAAGCTTCATACTCTACTTCATTATTTGAAGCATGAAATTCAAACCAAAGGGCACTTTGGACTACAAAACCTTATGGGCTCTGGAGAATCAATCCTACTACTGAACCTTGAAAGTTGCTCAAGCCGTTAACATGGAGAGTCCATCTATTGGTACTACTGCAGGGATTTCCTCCATCCACGGGTGGCAAGACACTCTCAACAATAAATCAGCTAGGACTTGTGCTTTTATAGCCATTTTGGGTATGTAATATATGTATTACTAAGTTAATTCCATTGCCCAAGAGACCATTCTACCCTCAAGGCTGGCTTATCAAGGATTTTCTTCAAAGGCCAATTGGCAAAACAATAACAATATATGATTGAAAATAAGGTGTTAACTTTCTTACAGCTATAACCAAGGCTAGAGCCTATTTTTCAATTTTTGGATACCTAGACTTAGCATCGAGTAGTGTATGACTTACAAAATAAATTGGATGTTGATTAGCCTTTTCTTCTTTGATCAGTACTTCACTTATTGCTGCCATAGACAAAGCTAAATAGATTTGCAGGATTGGTGGGCTAGTCTATCGCCTTTTTAACTCTTCGAACACTCCTTGGCATTCTTTTGTCTAGTGAAATTCATTTTGAGCATTGAAGTTCTTCAGCGCCTTAAAGAAAGGTGCACATTTATCGCTTGATCTGGATATGAATCTATTCAACACTGACACTTTCCCTACTAGATTTTGAATTCCCTTCACATTACTTGAAGGGTCCATATCCATTATGCCTTTAATTTTCTTTAGACTTGCTTCTATTCCACATTATGTAACCATGTAACCCAAGAATTTTTTGGATGATACACCAAAAGCACATTTTTAGGATTTAATCTCATCTTGTGCTTCCTCAACACGTCAAAGCATTCTGCTAAGTCTACAAAGTGGGCAACCTTCATTTTTCTCTTCACCAGGAGGTCATCAAGGTATACCTCCATGTTCAAACCGATTTGCTCAGAAACTACTAGTTCATCACTCTTCGATATGGTGCTCCCGCTTTGTTCAGCCCAAAGGGTATCACTTTATAACAATAGCTTTCCCTACTGGTTATAAACGTTGTATGAGGTTGATCCTCATTCTTTATGAGAATCTCATTATAGCAGCTTGACTATGCATCCATAAAACTCAACATATGTTCACCAGAAGTTGCATCTATTAACTGATAAATTTGTGGAAATGGGTAACAGTCCTTCGGACATGCTTTGTTCAAATATGTGTGGTCCACACACATTCTCCACTTTCCATTATGCTTATTGACCATAACAACATTGGTTAACCAAATGGGACATTCAATTGGTTTGATGAAGCTCAACCTCCGTAATTTTTCAACTTGCACTTTCATTGCTTCATGCTTCAAAAGTTCCTCCTTCTTTGTTTCTCTAGCTTTACATTGTTGTTGATCCAAAGGCTATGCTCCACTCTATCTCTACTCAAGCCTAGCATGTCTTCGACTAACCGAGCAAATATATCTGAATTTTGTTGCAAAAACCTTGTCAATTGCTTTTAATCATCATCAAACTATTCTGCACCAATCATTGGTTCCCTTCTCTAGTTCATCAAGCTTCAAATAGATTCTTTCCAACTTCTCCACTGGTTCACCGCTTTGAACTTTTTCTTCACCTCTATTGTCCGAAGTTTCAACCACTAAGGATAGGGCCTTACCTTGAGTTTTTATTTCCTTAAGGAACGTTGTATAGCACTATCTTAAAATTTATGGTCCAACCGACATTCAATTACTTCTTATTCTTTAGGAAATTTCATCTTCAAATGTCTAGTAGATACAATTGCTCCTATCACATTTAAGGTCGGCCTGCCAAGAATCATGTTGTATGCGGACAAGCTCCTAATCACCAGAAATGTTGTTACAATTGTTATTGTCTTTGGCTGACTCCCTAATGTTATTGTTAGCTCCACTGACCCTTCTACAGGGGCTAATTCCTCGAGAAACCAAACAATCTGGTCCCACAGGGCTTTAATTTCACATAATCGAATTTCAATTTTAGGAAAGTTTCAGATGACAGAATGTCTACCGATGATCCTATATCCACTAGAATCCTATGGACATCACGATTTGTGATTTCTACAACTACAACGATCACACATCATGTGGTTCCTATATCCCAGTCATCTTCTTCTATGAAGGGTATCTCCTTTGTCTTTCTAATTCGCATTGCTACTATCTGTAATTCTACTAAATGAATAAACCTCGCATGTGCCTTTGACTGGGCCACAAAACTTAAATCCACACTTCCTAGTATCGCCATGGCAGGAGTTTGCTTTTGTGAAGGTTTTCAATCTTCTTGATCCTCAAGCTAAAAATCTGCTCACTCGTCGTTTTTGGCTTCTTCCTCCTTCTCTGATTCTTGTGGATTCCTTCTCTATGGTGGCTCTCTGTTTCATTGTTAACCTCCATTCCTACGTTGCACATAGCAATTCAAATGGCCCTGATTGATTAGACATTCAATTTTATTCTTCAGGACTCTACATTTGTCTGTATCATGCCCATGGTCCCTGTGATATTGGCAGTATTTATTTGTGTTTCTATCAGTGGGTTGGCCACCTTAGGAACCTTTGGTGTTGAAGTTGCATCAATATTAATGACCTTCAAGCGTTCAGTGGTGTATACTGATTAGAGTCACAATGTTGATCATTCCTTCCACTTCTATTTTCTTTCTTCCTGAGTTTCTATCACTTCTTCTATCTCTTTTACCAAAATGTAGTGTCCCACTTTCTTTTTTTTTATCGCTTATGCCATCTGCTTCCTTCCTAGCCTGCAAAATCTCTTGCATGTTTGCATACTAATTACAACAAGCTATCAACTCAGCTAAAGTTGTTGATTTGTTCATAATCATATTCGAGCAGATGCTCATTTGTTAGGCTCCTAAACATCGCATCATAAGCCATTGCTTCATTTAGGTCCTTGATTTGGATCAATTCTTAGTTAAATCTCTTCATGTAAGTGTGAACTGACTCCCCTGGATTTTGGCGAATCACCGCTAAATTGTCAGCAATTTTGTTAGTCTTCATGCTGCTCTGGAATCTTGACACAAATGCCTTTGTTAAATGCTTGAAGTTCCATATTGAGTTTGGTTTCAGACTAAAGACCTAGGTACTTGTCGACCTTTCAATGATGATGGAAATGATCTACATCTCAAAGCTTTTGATTCTCCTTCCAGCATCATTACAGAGTAAAAATGGCTGAGATGCTCTAATGAATCAGAACTCCCATCATAAATGGTAAGTATTGTAAGTTTAAAGCCTAAAAAAAGGGGGGGTCCCAATGTTTCCCGGGAGGGGGGGGGGGGCCCCACAATAAAAATATATTTTTTTTTTTTTTTTTTTTGTCTTCTTTTTTTTTTTTGGTTGGGGGTGTTGTTAATTTCTTTTTTTTTTTTTTTTTTTTTGTTTTGTTTTTTTTTTTTTTTTTTTTTCTCTCTTTCTTTTCTCTTCTTTTTTTTTTTTTTTTTTTTTTTTTTTTTTTTTTTTTTTGTTGTTTTTTTTTTTGGTTTTTGGTTGGGGGTGTGTGTTTTGTTTTTTTTTTTGATTTTTTATTTGTCTTTGTTTTTTTTGTGGTTTTTCTTAGAGTTTGACTAAATCTGAATGAATCTTGTGTTAAATCAGAATATCTGATTTTACACATATTTATAAAATGTATGGGTAATAGGAAATACAACATACGTATAAGAAATACAAGAATACGAAATACGAAATACAAGAAAGAATATACAATATTATTCCTTAACACCCTCCCGCAAAGTCAACGGCCCGGAGAGAAGCTTGACTTTGGAGCGAAGAAGTTGAAAACGAGTAGAAGACAGGCCCTTAGTGAGAATATCAGCCAATTGATCATCAGTGGAGATATAGCGAACAAGGAGATCCCCTTTAGCAACTTTGTCACGCACAAAATGAAAATCCACCTCAATATGCTTGGTACGAGCATGAAACATAGGGTTTGCCGAAAGATAGGTGGCACCAATATTATCACACCATAACGTAGGTGGAGAGGATGTAGAAACGCCCAACTCAGTCAAAAGGGACTGGATCCAGGTCAACTCAGTAGTAGCAGAAGCAATAGCCCGATATTCACTCTCAGTACTAGAGCGAGCAACAGTGGACTGCTTGCGAGATTGCCAAGACACCAAATTTTCTCCCAGAAAAACAAGGTAGCCACCCTGAGATTTTCGATCATCAACACACCCTGCCCAGTCGGCATCAGAGTAAGCAGATAGAGTGTAGGAAGAAGAGGGAGTAATATGTAACCCATAGAGAATAGTCCCCTTTAGATAGCGTAAGAGGCGTTTTAAAGCAACCCAATGATCAGTGGTAGGGGAAGAAAGAAATTGACATAGCTTGTTCACAGTATAGGCTATCTCAGGGCGAGTGAGGGTGACATATTGTAAAGCACCAACCAAGCTACGAAATAAAGTGGGATCAGATAATGGAGTCCCTCCTGTGCGAGAGAGGTGATGAGATGGAGGGATAGGAGTGGTAATAGGCTTTGCATCAGCGATCTCAGCCCGTTGAAGGAGAGTCAAGATATACCGTTGTTGAGATAAAAGTAGACCCGTAGGGAGAGGAATAAGCTCAATCCCTAAGAAGAAACGGGCATTACCCAAATCCTTGAGAGCAAACTCAGCATGGAGAGAATGCATAAGACTATTAATAGCTGGGTTGGAGGGGCCCATGATGAGAATATCATCAACATATACCAAAATATAAAGAGGACCATCAGATCCTTGAGAGTAGAACAAGGAGGAGTCAGTCTTGGAACCATGAAAACCCAACTTGTACAAAAAGGAGCTAAGGCGATGAAACCAAGCCCGTGGTGCTTGTTTAAGACCATAAAGAGAGCGTTGAAGCCGACAAACATGAGATGGATAATGAGGATCTATATAACCAAGCGGTTGTTGCATATAAACCTCCTCATTAAGAAGACCATGAAGAAAAGCATTGTTGACATCAAGTTGACGAATCGACCACTTGGAGGAAACAGCCAAAGCCAAAAGAATACGAATAGTAGTGGGCTTCACAACTGGGCTAAACGTCTCATCATAATCAAGACCATATTCTTGAGTATAACCCTTGGCCACAAGTCGGGCTTTGTAACGCTCAATAGTACCATCAGAGCGACGTTTGATACGATAAAGCCACTTACAACCAATGATACGACGATCCGGAGGTGGGGAAGTCAGAGTCCATGTTTGATTCGTGACTAATGCATTAAATTCAGCATCCATAGCGGTACGCCAAATAGGCTTTTTACAAGCTTGAGTGTAACAGGTAGGCTCAAGATCTGAAACACTTTGAGCAGCAAGTGCCAATGGAAGAGGATGACGTGTCGCATAAAAACTCTTGGGAAGTTTTGGAACACGTGTACCATCTTGCGTTCTAGTCACCATGGAATGAGTTCGCAAAACATTAGTTGAACTAGGTAAAGAAGCAGAGACATCAGTAGGAGGATTAGTAATGTGCAATGGTGACAATGAGGGCCCAATAGAGGCTTGGCCAGCTTGAGTGACATTAGTTGGGCCAGGCCCATGAGATGTCACTAATAAGCTACTAGAATTAGGGCCAAGAGTACAAGGATCCAATACATTAGAAGATCCATTGAGAGAGTTGGGAAAAGGCCCATCCAACACATCAGTAGCTACAATATGAAAAGGCCCATCTAACATAGTAGTAACCTCATTATGAGAATCCACAGTCCCATTAGTTACAGACCGAATTGGGAGAGTCCCATTTATTACATTTGAATGAGAAATAGGAGCATTAGGAACAACACTAATTGGAGGAAAAATGGGTTGCCTACATGAACTAGGTTCAGCTGAAGTAGAAGGCCCAAGTAAGTGCAACACCAGCGAGACTCCATAGATGACAAAGTATAAGGAAGTCAGTAAAGTAGCTGAAGTAGAAAGCTCCTGAGATGGCACAACAGTAGACCTGTGCTTATACGGGAAAAGAGATTCATCAAAAGTAACATGTCGTGAGATAATCATCTTTCATTAGTAGTATTATAGCATTTATAACCATGGTGTTGTATGCTATATCCAAGAAAAACACAAGGTGCAGATCGAAAAGCCAACTTGTGAGAATTATAAGGCCGCAATAAAGGATAACAGCAACATCCAAATATCTTCAAGAACTTGTAGTCAGGCCATTGATTATAAACACGATGAAAAGGAGAATCAAAATGAAGAGCAGCAGACGGCAGCCGATTCATAAGATAAACAACAGTGTGGAAAGCATCACACCAAAAACTAAATGGGAGACCCGAATGAGCAAGCATAGCTAAACCCATTTCAACGATCTGCCGGTGACGTCTCTCAACCCTACCATTTTGCTCAGAAGTATGTGGACAAGAGAGACGATGAGCAATTCCACAAGAAGTCAAGTAGGAAGAGAATGAACGAAATTCACCACCCCAATCAGATTGAAAGGACTTGATGGTAGTTGAAAACTGATTTTCAACAAGAGCTTTAAACACTTGAAAAACTCTAAATGCATCAGATTTGTTAACAACTGTGTACAACCAAGTGAAACGTGTGAAATCATCAACAAATGAGATATAATAACGATGACCCTCATTTGAAATCTCATGCGAAGGACCCCACAAATCAGAGAACACAAGTTGTAAAGGAGCAGTTGTGTAAGTATCCACGACTAGCAAAAGGTAACTTGTGAGCTTTAGCAAGTTGACAAGATGAGCAAACAACATGTTGACGAGCACCAATACAAGGCAAATGAAAATCAGAAATAATTCTGTTGACAGTAACATAGTTAGCATGACCCAGTCTATGATGCCAAATATCTGGGGAACCTTTAAAGGCAGACAAAGCAATACCGTGTATAGGCTCCAAAAGAGGCATAGTGTATATCCCATTTTCACGTTGACCTCTCAGAAGTATATGACCCGTGGACTGATCCTTTATGTAAAAGTAATCAGAATGAAATTCAAAATAGACATTATTGTCAGCAGCAAAGCGACTCACAGATAGTAAATCAGCAGAAGCAGTGGGAACACATAGAACATCATTCATCTTGAAATGAGAATCACCATATGTAAAAGCTGAGCTACCAACATGAGAAATAGACAAACCTGAGCCATCGCCTATCACAACCGAATCAGTACCAGCATATTTAACAGGGGCAGAAAGATGCTGGAGATTAGAGGTAAGATGATGTGAAGCTCCCGGAATCGGGAATCCAAGTGAGTACCTATATTACCAGCATGGGAGCAAACAGTGGAGGTAGCAAGATGAGCCTGAGGTGGAGCATCAAAAGAGGATCGCTGATAGCAGAAACGTGCCACATGACCATAGCGATCACAAAATGTACAATAGAGTCGACCACGCCCATTTCTACCAAAACCACGACCAAAGGAACCACGGCCAGGACCACGACCAAGCTGTCCAGGAGCACCAGTATACACACGTTGATTATAGGTGCGACCAGCATTAAAATTTCGCAAGCCAGTATTACTTCGAGAGGTTGAATTAGAGACTGAAGTGTGAGCTAGATGAGCACTGATATTGGAAATATCCTGAAGAGAATTAGAGATGCGAATTTCCTCACAAAGAAGAAGACCCCGTAAATCTCGCATATTTGACAGATTTTCACGAGTAGTAACCGAGGTGATGAAGGACTGATAATCTGATCCCAAACCTCCAAGAACAAATAATACAAGCTCAGATTCAGAGACTGGATTAGAAGTTAATGCAAGAGCATCTGAAATTTGTTTCACCCGTAAGAGATAAGTAGAGACAGAGTCAGAACCCTTTCGAAGATGATGAAGTTGCATTCTAAGTTGCATCACGCGAGCTTGAGAGGAAGAAGCATAAGTGGACGCAAGAGAAGACCAGACCTCAGAAGCAGTGGAAATATTAACAACCTGAGAGTGTACAGGCTCAGTGAGAGAAGCAAGAATCCAACTGAGCAATAGTTGATCCTGTTTGTGCCAAAGAAAATATGCAGGATTTGGAGTCGGTGGAGCTGCAACAGAATCCAGAAAAGGAGAAGGACAGAGAGTGGTGCCATCAACGAAACCAATAAGACCAGTAGTCTTAAGTAAAGGAATGAATTGAGACCTCCAAACAAGATAGTTGGAAGAAGAAAGTTTAATAGGTAAGTAATGATGAGCATGAGAGATGGATATCGTAGGAGCAAGATCAATAGAAGCTGCCTCAGAGGCAGAAGCGGTAGAGTCAGAAGCCATCGAAGAAAAAGATCAAGAAATCAGACAAGAACTGACAAGAAACAACCCAAGCACACTTAAAATAGCTGAAACAGATGACCAATCTGTGAGTCAAGAAACGAAACTGTAGAACAGAGGAAAGAAAACACGCTCAAAACAGAGTTATAGGACACAGATCTGAAAACAACTATGTCACAGCCTCAACAAACAAAAAAGATTTCAGAAATCGAAGAGAAATTTTGAACACGATTTCAGACTTCAAAGAGCATAACGATCATCAATAGAACAAATTGCAGAGCCTGTAGCTACAGCAAAGCTTGCAAATCTTGAATACACAGAAATCTTGAACCACAAAGAGCGCCAACTCCAGCAATCTTGCAAATCTTGAACACTTGCAAATCTTGAAGACATATAAATCTTGCAAATCTTGAACACAAAGGGCACCAACTCCAGCAGAACTCAGAAATCTTCAACCACAAAGAAAACTTCAAAGAAGAACCGATCACTAGATCATAAGAGAAAAAGCACACAGCAGATTTCTAAACCAGATCTGAGGACAAAGAAGATCTGAGGACAAAGAAGCTCACACAGCAGCAAAGAAATGGAGCACACAGCAGCACCGAGCACACACAGCAGCACCAAGAAACAAAACCTTGCAGCGAAATCAAAACTTGCAGCGATCAATCCGAGCACACATAGCAGCGATCGAGCAACAGAATCGAACCTTGCAGAACCTTGCAGCATAGAACCTTGCAGAAACGAAAAAGGAAAGAAGAGAAAAACCTAGCAGAACCGAACCTTGCGAGTGATACCATCTTAGAGTTTGACTAAATCTGAATGAATCTTGTGTTAAATCAGAATATCTGATTTTACACATATTTATAAAATGTATGGGTAATAGGAAATACAACATACGTATAAGAAATACAAGAATACGAAATACGAAATACAAGAAAGAATATACAATATTATTCCTTAACACGGTTCAGGTCTGACAAAAGGCGGCGCCGCCCCCCCTTCCCCTTTGGAAATTGTGGGGGGGGGAGCCTTCAACTCGAGAAAGAAGAACATGATGATTAGTTGGTGATATCTGCAAGGCCACTCCTATCAGTGGGGTCACTCCTACTTGATGGATATAGCTCCTGAAGAGATCCTGAGTCTGAAGGATCTGATGTTGCATATTTGCCATCTGAAGCAGAATTTGAAGTTCCAGAGCTAGAGGAGATTGCCCTTCCAGAGCTCTCTTTTTTTAGCAAGTTATATCATTGAAGGTGCCGAAGGAGGCAACATTGCTTCCTTTGTTTTTTGTCTTGTTATTTCTTGCTTGAAGATCTCTCTAAGTTGTTTTTGGAGATTCAAGTAGTGGCAAATTGTCCAGAGCTTCTGGTAACTTAGTCATGACTTTCTGCTTGGCTTCCCACAGACGGAAGCAAAAATGTTGGTGTCGAGTTGTTAAGGCATATCTAATCAAATCAATACATTAAGGTTCGAACTGGATTGAGATTCGGCTTCCAAGAACTAGACTTTGTCTGTGTGATTCAAGCTTCATGAAACTAATCTAAAGAACAGTGTTAAGAATGGAGCCGATTAGCTTGATCGGCATTTTGTCTCCAACAATCAAGTCAGTGGGAGTTCGAGTTTAGGAACTAGAGCTTAAGTGAACCCGCCTTACCCTTATCTTGTCTATCGGATCTTTGATTCTTATTTCGTGGTTGAGACATGATCAAAGTTCACTAGATGACTCAACGCTAATCTTTATATTTACTAGTGGCTGACCCTTTTCTAAACCGATAGACGAGTGGTTCGCCCATAACACGTGACTCAACCCTGATCTTTACTTGGACTGCCAGCTAACTGGGTTTGATCCAATAGATGCATGGTTTGCCCATAACACCTATCAAGTGATTTTAAGAGTTGTATGATTTCATATCAAGTATTGTATTGTATTGTACTAGTCAATACATTTTAGTGCAATCCAATACATGTGCCCTAGAGAGAGAGAGAGAGAGAGAGAGAGATGTATCATATCTATTGTATCCAATATGGATGTGTATCAACTAGTAGCATATCGTATTGTACCGTGAGACACTTTAAAACTTTGATTAGTGTATTGAGAGAATAGCTCTACTGACAGAATAGCACAAAAAATCAGCTTTTCAATTTACTTGTATTTCTGGCTTGTAAAGTTTTACATTTTAGTTGAAAAGTGAAATATATTTTCCAAGGGGAAAACCACACATTGGCAACTAAACAGCTAAAAATATTTTTACTGGAACAAAATATCACATTGCATTACATATTCGCATTTACCTTGCAACCAAACGAAGCTTCAGAGTCTATGCATAAAGAGAGTGACAGTGGACTTGGGTTTATAGAATGATGAAAATGGCTTTGATTTTATGGGAACGATGGAAATGGGCTTGATTAAGCTCGATTCTGTAAAAATGATTAAATGGGCTTGAGTTTGTAAGGAAAACACGCTTTGGACTTGTGAGATTAATATTGGCTCGCGCTTAAGCTTATAGAGTGTATTTGGCTTTTTTGGAATAATAATAAAAAAAGCAAATTGCACTGGCACCCCAAAATGGAGGCCTTAAAGTACTAACACCCCACTTTATGTTTAAAAACACAAGAAACCCCAAAATTGAATTTTCATTGGGTATATTTGTCAAATTTATCACTGAAAACAGTTAAATCATTGTTTATTTTTAAAAATATCCCTATAATAAACAATGTCGGAAAGATTTTCAGTGACAAATTAGACAAATATATCCAATAAAAATTCAATTTTTGGGGTCTCTGTGCTTTTTAAACATAAATCAGTGCTTTAAGGCCTCCATTTTGGGGTGCCAGTGCAATTTGCTCTAATAAAAATGGTTTTAAGGAAATGGGATGGATGTGGAGGCCGGGTTTAGGTTTATACTAAAATGGGCGTTGAGCTTGTGGGTTATGCGATAATTCTTTAGGTTTATAGGAAATGGAATAGGTTTTAAGGTGAGATATATGCGGATATGAAGATGGATCTTGAGTTTGTCTTTATGGGGATAGAGGGAAGTTTGGGCTTAGGACTTGGGTAAACAAAAGAAATGAATTGATAAGCTTGTTATGGGCTTTTAATCAAAATGATTCGGCTAAAGACGGGGAAATTGAGGGAAGTTAGACCATAAATAAGGGAGGGATGCGAACATGGAAGGAATAGGCCTTCAAAAACCTGGCTTTTTAAGCGTTGGAAGGGCAAGTTTGGATCCTTTACCCATAGGGGTGAAGGACTGTGATCTCACACCCCCTTAATAATACATTTAGGAGGACAACCCACCTTTGAATACTGATAATGTTGACCAGAGATGGATTCCTCCCCTAAACATGTTGTGGAAGGATGTGAAAGGATCATAGTCCTGTACCTGATCTCAACCCTCTTTTTATTTTATTTTTTTTTGGGAGGGGGAGGGGGGAATTGGTGTGGAGCTTAAAGGAGGGACCCTAATGGAGCCATAGATCTTTAATAGCATTGTTTTTCTAACATCTTAAAAGTAAATGTTCTTTTTTTGTTTTTCAAGTCATATAAGCTACTCCAAAATAATAAAATGAAATTTTACCCAAAATTCATATTATATTATGAAAATTTTCTATTCTTTTAAATAAAATGGTTCAAACACTAGACATTGAATATACACAAAACAAAAAATGAAAATTGAAAATTGACACAAAAAAATACTCTTAGAACTATCATTATTGACATTATAGGTGATTATGGTGGAGTAGTTGAAGAGTACTACAAAGACTAAATAATACATCTCAACAATTAGTTCTCAAGACCCCATCGTATAATGCTGTGGCTGAAAGAATGAACCACACCATTACAGAAAGAATCATATGCATCATTTCATGTACAAGATTCGCAAAGTGTTACTAGGAAGATGCAATGCAGAAAACAGTTCATTTAATCAACCAATCTCCATCAGTTCCTTTAGATGGAGACATTCTCCAGTGAGTCTGAAGTGGGAAAGTAATATCTTATAATCATTTGAAAGGGTTCGGTTGTAGAGCCTTAGTGGATGTCCCAGGATATGTATGGACCTAATTTGATGATAAAGCAAAACAATATATTTTCTTGATTATGCTATTCCAGAGTTCCAGTAGGTTTGGGACCCAATTGACAAAGTGATCAGCATTAGAGGTTCAGTCTTTTTGGAAGACCATAGATATTTAACAAGATCAAGAAACCTAAACCACATAATAATGGTCTTCTTGATCTTGATCCAAATACTCCCACCATGGTGCAAGATGATGAGGGATGTTCATGCAGGTGCTAACAACATGAATAGCCTGACTAATGATGGTGATGGCAACCGTGACATTTCTTCAAATGATAGCAGTGATAGTAAACAAGGGGAAGAGCCGATTTAAGAGCCACTAGTAGAGCTAAGATCCAACAAGCTAGGACAACAATCATCTAGTTATCCACCTCATCAATTCGTTACAGTAATAGATGCAAGTGAACCAGAGTATTTAGAAGAAGCAAATGTCAACAAGCACAAAGTTGAGCTGCTAAAAGCAATGCTGTGGATTCCTTGCACAAGAACCATGCTTATGACCTGGTGAAGTTACTTGATGGTAAGAAAGCATCGAGAACAAACAACTCCTCAAGATAAAAACCCAGGAGAACAACTCAACTGGATTACAAGGCAAGGTTGGCTGTGAAGGGATTTAGGCAAAGAAAGGTATTAACTTTGAGGAGATCTTTTCACCCATAAGAAAAGTGTCATCTATATGGCTAGTGTTTTCTTTGCAACAAGCAGGGACTTAGAATTTCATCAATTTGATGTAAAGACAAGCTTTTCTGTGGAGATTTAGAGAAAGAAATTTAAAAAGAATAATTAGAAGGTTTCAAAATCGAAGGCAAGGAATTCATGGTTTGCAGGTCAAGGAAAAGCTTGTACGGCTTGAAACAAATACCAGGGTACTGGTACAAGAAGTCTAATTCGGTCATGATGGATCATAATGCAAGAAAACAATATCAAAGCCTTGTTTCTTTGTGAATAAATATTTAGAACAAGACTTTAGCATTGCTTTATGTTGATGAGATGTTGATTAATGGCCAAGATGTAGACAAAATTGAAGTGGAAGAAGGAAATGAGCAAGTCCTTTGCGATGAAGGACCCGGCATTGCACAACAAATTTTGGGCAAGAAGATTTTCCATAGAAGGAAAGCCGAAAAATTCTAGCAATAACACAAAAGATAAATGTATGAAGTACTTGAATAGGTTCATGACGATCGAAGAAAAGCCTGTAAGTACACCCCTTGCTAGTCATTTCAAGTTGAGAAATGATCAAAGTTCCTCAATTGGAGAACAAACAAATTGAAGCACATTCCTTACTCATTAGCAGTAGGTAGTCCAATGTTTGTCATAGTTTATACTAGACCTGATGTAACATATACAATAGGAGTCCTTCGTAGATTCTTGCTAATCCCAGCAAAGAAGATTGGGAAGCCATGAAATGGGTTCTAAGAAATCTGAGAGGTACTACTGATGTTTCTCATGTCTTGGACTTAATAAACCTACGTTGCAGGCATGCATAGATGCTAACATGGCGGAGACATCGATCCAAGAAAGTCACACCAGCATACCTGGTTACTTATGTAAGGGGAGGAGTGTCATGGCAATCTAAGTTGCAAGAACGCAGGGGGTTTATCAACCACCCAGTATAAAGCTATTATTGAAGCTTGTAAAGAAATGCAAAAGAAAAGATTCCCCAAGAACTCAATGTCATTTACTAAGATATCGAAGTACCATCCACGTAAGTACGAATCCAAATGTCCATTACATTAATGTGAGGTATCACTGCATAGAGAATGTACCAGATCAAGAGCATTTGAAGCTTGAGAAGATTTATCATAACAAGAATTGAGCAAACACGATGATAAAAGCTTTACCTAAATTAAAGCATGACTACGCAGGAGCAAGGCAGGAATCACAGAAATGTCCATGTGAGTCGAAGGGGGGAATTTGTTGGGTCCTACTTTACATGGAGGTGAAGCCATGTTTTCCCATCTCAAAATCGATGGAAGGAAGATTAAGAAGCCAACATCAAAAGAGGATACATTGATGAGAACTCAAATGGTTAGTAGGCAAAAGCCTTAAAGAAGAAAAAAAGAACAAAAACCATAACTTATTCGTAGTATAATCACACCCAACTCTAAAATTGATATTAGACGAATCCGTTGTCCATCATGCATTGAGATGACAGCACCGTCTCACCTAAACTACATACAGATTTGGAAGTTCATGAATAAGAATGAAGCCTACAACGTACATCTCATCCCCTACACCACATAAATAGGCTTATGGGTGAGAGGTCTGTGACACAAGCAATTTAAGCCATTGAGTGTAGAATCCGAGCAATAAAGAAATAAAGAGCTACTGTGTATAGAGTTCCAATATTCTGAGTGTTTGGAGAGTCTGGAAAGAGGGAATGTTATATTCTTTTTTAGGGTGAGAGTGTGGGTTGAGAGGGGTACAAAGGATATCCAGTTCTGGATACAGGGTCAGGTTTGATTTTAAATCTAGGTGTCGTACCGTTATCATCTCCATTCTAGTAATGAAGAAGTTATGCCATGGACATAGACATCCTGATTCCATGGGTTTTATCCAAGAGATTGTAAAGAAATGGTGATGGCAGGACCTGAATGTCTGAAAAAAAGTGAATCAGGATCAATTGCAATCACTAAAACTCCTTGATGAAGTTCCTCAACTTGACTAAATGACACCATTTAGGCAGGATTTCCTCCCATTTCCCTTCAAATATAAAAGCTTGGTCTACCAAAAGGTTTCAAAGATTCAAGATTACCCTCTAAGGTCATGTTCCTGAGTTAGCATGAGGTGCTGGTAAATGCTGGTGAATAGAAATAAATTTGTAGGATCAGATCAACACCTTGCTACCAAAAACTTCACTAGACATTGTAAGGGCTTGATAAGCCTTCTGAGGGTTGAGACAATGCTTATCAGGATCATCAACAAGGGATCAGATGGGCAATTAAAGTAAAGCCAGGCTCAAGGAACATTTAAGTGCCTTAGGTGGTGCAACAAAATTGAGAGGATGGATGAATGTCCCTGTGTAACATTCACGAGGAACTCCAGTGAGAGACATTCAACATGCGAAGGCAGGTAGTTATTTTGGATACAATTGTCAGATTCAAAGTACCATAGCTTGTGTATATCAGTTTTTAGCCAGGAGTACTTGATAGCAACACCTCACTTCCGAAATGCGACCACTCCAAACAGCCAGAAATAAATTTGCCAATACTAAACACAGATTGAATACAAACATAATCCTTTCAAATCATGAATCTCTGAAACAAGGTAAACATACTAATCAGCCAAGTTAACATGTTATACATCAATTTTTACGTCAAACTTAGTTGGGGAAATGGATTGTCCATTGATATCCTCGTACACTGATACAAGTTAAAGGCTAAACAATATGGCTTCAAATCATGAATTTCAGAGAGATCCAACTTAAACTTTGGATTTAACTATTTTGTCTGCTCTCAATTCCCAATGTAAGTTTTAAACCTGCATCTCTCAGCTTTAGTTGAAACTGCATATGAAATTTATTATATCAATCCTAGTTTATAGCCCTCTTCTTCTGGACAATGCTGAAACATACTATATATTTAACAATAGTGTTCTTATCCAATAAAATAATTGTTTCCACCATATTTACCAAAACAAAGTTATTTCCATAACGTGATGTTTCCAGATTCTATTAGGAAACAACTTAATTCTCTTTTGTGGTTTATCTGTTGACAATTAAATTTTATTTATTTTAAACCAGAGAAAGAAAAAACAGAAAAGTGAGGATTGCAGCATTTTTTCAGTTCCTTGGGGGGGGGGGGGGGGGGGGCGCAATTCTAAACCAGGTAGTTGCAAATCATTTCCAAATTTTGAAGTGTGAAGGATCAAAAGCTTCACTACAACAAACAATGAAGCTATGTGGAGTTCCAAAGGTCAAATTAGGATTCATAAACTATAGTGAAACATTAGGAAGTGTCCCAAACAAAAAGCATCAAGTAGAAACCTTTAAAATCCATTCATTTAGTGATCTACATTCTACAACAGTTAAGCATTCCATATGAAATTCAATATTAGAAAAAAGAACAATATACCAGTAGTGGAAAAAATTGAAGTACAAAAATATAGTCGACCCAAGCAATCATATGATGCTGAGCTTACCTTCATTGGCTACATCAATTGGCACCTTTGGGGGCTCCCCTGTTGAAGGCTCATCAAAATGGATAGTGGAAAAGTCATTGACAATCCCTGTCCTATACCTACAGACGGTCGCCTTCTTCTCTTCCCCAGCTCCGTGAACCTTCTCCTTGGTAGTGTGACTCAAATCTTCAGCTACCTTGGTAACCTTGCCTAAGGCACTTGACACCCATGATGTGCCACTTGAGACATAATGGTTGTGCATCAGGGCTGACCCTGCAGAGCTTGCCTTGTGCTCAGCCAAACCAATGGCTGATCTTGTCTTCTCAGACATATGGAACCGCTCATTCACCTCCTTCATCTTCTCATTGACCATACAAGTCCCCATACTTATCTTTTCTCTCAGGCCCATCTTTCGGTCAAGGGACTCAACAGTGTTAGAGGCATTTGACATCAAGTGATGCCGTTCATCAAAGGCCCTTGCCTTGTTGAGGGCATCCTTCCCTAGTACAAATCCCCTAGCAAGCATGCTGGTCACAACATCCTCAGCCTTCTTGACAGCTGAATTTGCATTTGAAGGCTTCTACCATGTAATAAAAGATTATTAGAAGGAAATCCCTTTCAAAGAAAAAGATAAAATCAAACTCAATCTTATTACAACGTGAAAAAAAAACACAAACTCACAAAAAGATCTATAGTGATTCATGTGGTGATTTACTGATAACATGCCAATAAGGACAGGACAGAACATACATCAATACAGACTTCAGAAGTTTCAAATCTCAACCATATAGAACATGAATAAAATGTTGATCAGCAACTTAAGCTCTGGGCCGTTTGGGAGACATCCAGCTGAACATTCAATGGGATTGTGACCAAAATGTGCAACACGACTGAAATTAGCAATAAAATGAGTGTCATCAAACTGTAACAATTAAGTTCCACATTCATCTAAAATGAATAACTGGATACTTACTAGAATATGTTGGGGTCATTTTGCAAAATTTAATTCATTTACCACCCCCAAACACCCCCCCAAACAAAAAAAAAGGAACAAACCATGACTGGTCATACCCAGACCCACCACCAAACAACAGACTACAGTCTAACTAAACAAGAATTTCAGGTCAGTTGTGTAGCTAATCCTTCAATATTGTAGGTTAGCTTGCAGCAATTCTAAATGGAAACCTTCAAGCTTGGCTAAATGAAGCTGTCCTGCATCAATATGTAATTATGTATGCTACCTAGCCAAGTTCTTAACAGGCCTAATTCTGGTCTTTGGAAAATTCCAGGGCACACATCCATCTCGCACCATACTCATGGGAAATTTCAGAAGAAAACCATTTACATTGTGGCAAAATAATGCTTTAAATATGATTGAAAGGTAAACCTTGAAACAGGGTTAGCAGTCGATAATAGGATGAAAATGGCCCAGGACATAATAGACCATACAGTTGAGATAGAACAAAAAATTTGACATGTTGTGTATCCAATAGATGCTGCCAATCCGAGAATAGAATGGCCATGTAAACATCCCATTTAAGTCCGATAATAGAATGGCCATGTATAACATTCCATGTGGCTTAAATCAAGGGAGATATCAGATAGGAAGCATCACAAGGGGGAATGCCCCACATGCCTAGAACACAACTTGAAATTCCCTGCTGTTAGAACAATTGAAGAATAATTAGACTAGCAAAATATATGTAAAGAGAATTTTGACAGAACCAGAAAATTACCGGGTTCACTGGAACAGCTTCAGGGGGCAGCTGGTAATTCTTGACTGGTGTTACATAGATAGAAAGATCATAGATGGTTGCTCCCTGCATGAATTTTTCAATGACATTAAACATAAAGATTCAAAGTCTTCAGATGTGTACAATGATATCCTAGAGTTTTACCCACTTAAATCCTAACAACAATTTCTATATGGCTATAATAAACAATGTACGTTCTTTAGAAAAGTACTAGTAAACAAACCAGCCACTATATACTTAAAATAAATAGAAGAGACCAACCTTTGCATCTCAACATATTGAATATCACCAGAGAAAGAGAAGAAATGTTTGAGCTCCTGCTCTGATACAGCTAAGGAAATATTGCTGACTTTCACAGTCCTTATCTGTAACATGTAAGCAGAAAGTATATGCCATAATTTCCCAACAATTCCCAAAAAAGAAAAAATTATAATTAATGAATAAAGGGTATTGAGAACACTGAAGTCAAAATTAGGACCCTAACAATTATAGAAGTAATAGCAGAAAAAAAGTTTGACGAAGCCTAGCAGTGAAACTAAAGCAGTCTGAATGACTGATGCATGCTTGTGACATAAAGGTTTACTACAACATGAAAATTGAAGACAAAATTGCAGTTACAATAATTTGATGGGAAAATATAGCTTGACCTCTCTACTTTTGAAAAACAAATAGTTATTCAAATAACCTTCCTTAATAAAGTAACAAAAAGAACTAATTGGGGCACTTGAGAAGGAAGATATCCACAATTCACCTTCTAATGATTCCAAAAATGTCTACTAACTCTTTTTCATTTTCCACTTTTCATCTTCATTAGGCCCCATCTACATGACTTTGTCAATAACCTCCCTTCTCTAATCATTAATTAGTGGTAGGGCCTGAAAAAATGATTGAGTCAAACTGGACAGGTAAGCAGGGGTGGAACTATGTAGGGGTTGGCAGGGGCCATGCCACCCCACCCCCCAGTCCCCTGATTTTTTTAAATTTTTGATTAATTCATTAATTTTCCCTTATGTGAAATACAATATTCCCCCCCCCCCCCAAAAAAAAAAATAGTGGAGACAGTATTAGAGGTAAAGATAAAGGATATACATGTAATTCTTGTTTTCTATCTACGGTTATAATTAAAATCCAATTTTTAAGGAGGACAATTAATTCCCAATTAGAAACTAACTCATGATCCCTAAATTTCTCTCTATTTATTCTCTTTCATCCTATTTATTCTCTCACCTTCTCTCCTCTTTCCTCACGCACGACTAAAGGGAAAACTTGAATTTAGAAAAGCTAAACTTTTATCCTAAATCTTCTTCAAGGGACCACAATTGGGAATCCTTATTTCTCTCTCTCTTTTTCGGTTTATTTTCTCCCTTTCTCTCTCGATTTTTTTCTTTGACTCTTTCTCCTTTTTTTAATGTTGAATACGTATTAGTAAGAGGATGAACATCTCTTGCTGTTTTTCTTATTAATTACTTATTTTTATTTGTGGTTGATGTGAGAGAGCATGTATTTTTAACACACCAAATCAAATTCAAATACAACGAAATGCAAACTCTATCCTAGAATTTCAAAACACAACAGAATGAGAGAGTTTGTATTGTATCTAGAGTTATAGACTCTTAACACTTGCAACATTGGATTAGATCTATATATTTGAATTTTGAAAAGTTTGTTGTAAATCAAATCAATCATTGAGGAATTTTGCGATCTCAAAGATTGTCAAGTTCCATTATGATATTGGCGTTAGAAAGGTGTTTTGTGGCTTTTCACTTGTTCTTGTTTTTCTAAGAATTTAATATAGATTTTGAATTATTAGTAGTACAGTTTTCTTTCTAAATATTAGTACTAAAATATTTTCACTTGAATTTTGAAAAGTTTGTTGTATATCAAATCAATCACGGAGGATTTTTGCAATCTCAAAGATTGTCGAGTTCCATTATGATGTTGGCGTTAGAAAGGTGTTTTGTGGCTTTTCACTTGTTCTTGTTTTTCTATGAATTTAATATAGATTTTGAATTGTTCCGCCCCCCCCCCCCCAAAAAAAAAAATGTTGAATCCTAGGTCCACCCTTGCAGGTAAGAACCTAAGGGGGCTAAAAGTAGAGAAATTTAGAGCACCCATGGAAAACAATTCGATCAAAATGGTCGAAATTTCAACCGAAATGTTTGCAAAATTTCAAATCTAAACGAAATACAGGTACAAGCACGAAAAATGTTAGATATCATTTCGTATCGACCGATATATCGGTCGACACGAGTTGAAATTTCGGCCTGATACCATATCGGGCCAAAATGATACTTACGCAGGCTTTAAAATGTCCAAATCGAGTCATATTTCAACCTTACCGTCATTTCAAGCAGTATCAAGCGATATCGCCCTGGATATTTCGATCTGTTTTTTAATTTTATTTTTTTTATTTCTCTTGCTTTCATCCCCTTTTACACCTAATTTCTACAATTCCATTTCCTTCAAACACTAAATTTGCTCCTCAATTTGTGCATTTTCTCAAATCTTGCAATGTGAGTAACCAACTTCCTCATTTTTTTATTTTTGTTTCATTTGTGCCTTAAATCATCTTAAATTGCTTCCAAATTTATGTATGTTTACTTTAGAGTGTTGATCTATGAATTTGTAGTATCAAAATTAATTTTTTATTCTTCCCACTATTTTTTTATTTTTCTGTTATTAAAAATTATTTACTAAATTATGTATATTGCTAAAAATGTACATATATAGTACATGTATAAGCTTCAAATTAATATATGTGAGAGCTGAGACACCATATTGCTGTGATGTTGTTGAATTAATTTTTTTTATGTTAATTATGTAATTTTACTGTATTTAATATATATTTAAATAATTAAAAATATTCAAATATTAAAAAAACTAGTTAATTTCTGTTTTAAATTTAAAAATAGCAGAGTATTAGTGGAAGCATGTATGCAATTTTTAGAGCATGTTGTGGATATTTTAAAGATAGTTTGTGTGTATTTTATATATTTTAAAATTATTTATATGTAAAAAAAAAAAACTTATATAGTTATTATTATTTAAAAATAGGAGGTTATTATCAAAAGCATGTATGTCATTTTTGGAGCATATTGTGGAGCTTTTCAAGATACTTAATGTGTATTTCTTGTATCAGGCACTCTCTTTTAAAGATGTCAAACATAGCTTGGCAACATGGGAAACCACTGACAGCTAATAGGAGGAAGAGCGAGTGTAATTACTGCAAGAAACAAATAGGAGGAGGTAGGGCCACTAGATTGAAGGTGCATCTAGCTGGTGGCAACAGGGATGTAACAGGGTGTCCAAAGGTGCCCGCAGAGGTCAAGAAGGCAATGGCCTCATATATTAGTGGTGGAAAGCAAAAGAGGAAAGAGGAGAATACAGAGGGATGAGTTTGAGGATACCTGCTTAGATGACCTTCCAGATCCTGAGGATTATGGTATGGATGAGCCAGGAGAGTGTGACCCTGATCTAGAGGCCGATCAGCTGAGGAGGGCGATGATGATGAGTAGGGAGCAACAGAGGATTGATGACACGAGGAGGCAACAGAGGGGTCTGGGTTGTGGGTCCTCTAGAGAGCCAGTAGGTGTGGGAGGCACAGGTGGCTCCAAAGTCCCTATGAGGAGGACTCAGAGTGTAAGGCAAGAGGCTCCTATCCCACGGGCCCCTACAAGGGGTCGAGCTTCGTCAAAACATCCTACAAATACGGATCTTGAGATTCTTTGCAATGATCTGGCCCTATTTACGAGGCCTGAGCATAAACAAAGAAAGTTGAAGCACTTATGGGTGAGTGTGAAGGAAAAAGTGGGGATGGCTTTCTCCAAATGGGCTTATTACCATAGTGTATTCCAGCACATACAGCCCAGGGGCCCTACTAAAGAAATATGATTAAGGAGATAGGCAAGGGTGGGAGTGGTGTACAGGGCCCCACTCCATATGAGATATATAATGTGTATTTGCCAAAGCATAAAGAGGACTTAAATGAGTACATTAAGGGATTAAAGCCCATGTGGAATCATTATGGAGTGACTGTGATGGCTGATGGTTGGACTAGTCCCGCTAGACAGTCCATCATCAATTTCATGTTGAATTGTGATGGGAGGACAATGTTCCTCAAGTCAGTAGATGCATCCGGTGAGAAGAAGGATGCAAAATACATTTACAAATTATTGAAGCAAGTGGTGAAGGAGGTTGGAGTGGAAAATGTGATTCAAATTGTGATTGATAATGGCTCCAACTACAAGAAAGCTGGGTTGAAAATGCAGGAGAACTCCAGGTATCTAAACATATAGTATTAATTTTCATTTGTAAATACAAATATTTACATTACACATATACATGTACACTTTATAACTTTGTATTGATGCCTTGATGGATGGACAAATATAAGCTCTTTTGGACTCCATGTGTTGCTCACTGCCTTGACTTAATGTTGAAGGACATCGGAAAGGTCAAGCTTGTGAAGAATACTGTGGAGCAAGCCCGACAAGTTAGCTCCTTCATCTATAACCACACCTATGCATTAAGGATGATGAGGGACAGGTGTCAGGGTGAGTTAGTGAGACCAGGCATAACCAGATTTGCTACTAATTAGATAGCACTGCAGAGCTTTGAGAGTAAGAAGACTGGCCTTAGGAGCATGTTTGCATCAGAGGAGTGGTTTAATTGGGGTTCTTCATCAGTGGGAGGAAGGAGAGCACAGTTGACCATACTCGATGAGACTTTCTGGCACAATGTGAGGATAGTGGTGAAGATGCTTGAGCCTGTGGTGCATGTGTTGAGAATGGTAGATCAGCAAAGAAAACCTACTCTACCACACATATTTGCTGCAGTAGAGAGGATGAAGCAGCAAGTTGCTCAAGTCCACCCACATGGCAACAAGAGAGTCCTCCAAATCATCGACATTAGATGGGAGTCTATGTTGCAGCATCCACTGCATAAGGCTGGTGAGTTGTTAAGTCTAATATTTAATTTAATTTTCATTATGTTATGTTATCACACATTCACACTATTAAGCATTAACTATTCCCTTTTATGACATACTTTTTCTTACACAGCATACTATTTATATCCCAAGTACCATTACAAGGACAATCTTGGGATGAGGCAAGATTTGATGGATGCAGTCCAAACTGTAGTGGAGAAGTTGGAACCGGATCCAACTAAACAAGCAATCATCCTTATGGAGGTGAGATAGTGATTTGAAAATTTTGATATTCACAATTCATAGTTTTATACTAAGTCATTAACATAGTGAGTAGTAACTAGTAACTAGTTATTGTTTTTTCTCTTTATATATTAGATAAAGGCATTTAGGGATGCCACTGGGAGCTTCGGTCGTTTTGTGGCCGTATCGGGACAGGAATCCACCCCTGTGAGTAAGTTCATTCATTTATTTCATTATACATTTAATTATTATATTCTATCTTTAATTTAGTTATTTAAGTATTAAAATGACTTGTAGTCTATGTTTGTTGCAGCTGAGTGGTGGTTGCAATTTGGACGTGATTCACACCACTTGAGTAGGATTGTAAGCAAAGTGCTCTCCCAAACATGTTCTCGCCCATTGGTTGTGAGCGAAACTGGAGCACCTTCAGCCTCATTTACTCGAAAAGGAGCAACTGATTGGGTGTGAAGCATCTAGAGGACCTTGTCTACATACACTATAATATGAGACTGAGAGAGGATCATATTAGACAAGGGATGGACAGAGAGAGTACCAATATCGAGTTGGCCGATATATTTGAGATGGATGATGATGATAACCCAGTAGTTGATCGGATCGGGGACAATAAAGAGTCATTGGTGGATGAGGAGGGAGGACGTCCCAGTAGACAAATTGCAGAGGAGATGCGGGTTGATGTGGAGGACTTCATGGCGAGGGAGGGGAGTGCACATGCACAGCCCGCTCGTCCATTCGTGTCACACCCTAGTGCATCCACCCAGAGTGAGGATTTGATTGTCTGGTCCGACATTGAGGATGAGGTGACTCAGGCCTCCAATGATGACGACGATGGTGGTGATGATGACGATGGCGGTGATGATGGAGGGGATGAAGAGGGTGTTGGACCTCGTGATCAGGATTCAACTGATCCTAGGGACAGACCACCACCACCACGTGAGAGTCAAGGGTGGGGAGGACGACCACCAAGATTCACGGGGGAGAGTCAGTTCACCCACGCGACACAGGATTCAGACCATACTGAAACTGCATCTCGAGGCAAAAATGTTTCCTCTACATATTCGAGGAAGGGGAAGGGGAAGGGGAGACAGCACAGCTGGAGCACAGAGGACAAGCCATCATATGGGTCCTACTGTCCAGCCGATGCCGAGAGCTTCGTGGGATCTATGAGATCGATGAACATTAATGATGCTAGAGACTCCACCTCCAGAGGATCCGGATGGCATAGGCCTGCAGAGTCCTCATATGATACTGCTATGGAGAGTATTGGTTCTACCAAGTTGACTTATGGTTATGGACCATATGGTGTCCCTCCTGGCTATCAGATTCAGGGTCAGGCCAGTCAGCCACTAGTGGAGTCTTATGGTTATGGAACAACCTATGGAGCTTATGGTGTCCCTCCACTGTCACCTATCGGAGTCAGCCACTGGGACCTTATCAGTATGGACCTTATCCTTCTCCTGAGAGCCAGGGTGCTCTTTCATTTGTTGAGCAGATCTTCCAACACTATTCCACAGCCACAAGGCTCACCACCACCAGTTCCTTCTTTGGAGATTCACAACTTCCCACCGTCAGTAAATCTTATGCATGTGGATGAGGCCACGTACAGAGATGCAGTTGTTGACTACGTCCAAAACCATATGGGGCGAACATCATGGGAGTTGTATTGTCATTTGTATAGGGTGCAAACAGAAGAGGGAGACCTTGAGGCTTGAATAGAATAGACTTGTAAGTAATAACATTCTCGCTTCTTCTCTGATGTACTATATACTTGGAAAGTTGGATGTTACATTTTCAGTAGTTTTTTTAGTAAACTAGTAGTTCTATAGTGTTTATTATGCTTGAAATAGGTAGAATGCAAGAATCCAAATCAATTTGAGTGCATTTGAGGCTCGAAATTGAGTTTTCAAGAGTCAGATAAAAAGTTCCAGTTTCTGTAGAAATTTCGACCGAAACCTGGAAATTTCGACCTTGCAAAAGGTCGAAATTTCCATTTCGACCGAAATTTCTTCCTTGAGAGCACCTAGTTAACAATTGTTTATAAATTGGAATAATTGTCTCCATTTCCTTGACCATTGTTTCTCTTAGCACATCATTCTGATCAACTGATCACTAAAGTTCTGAATATGCAAGTATTTTGAGTAAGCAGATTGCACAAGTCTAGTTGTGACTAAGCTCGTAATAATGTAATAATCTTAAAAGATAATGGATTTTCAAATAAATTTTTATCTCACATCTGAAACATTGATTGTCCAATTGGATGTAATGGTCGATGGGTCTGAACCTTTGTTCAGATCACTTTGATGCACTGGGACCTGCAAATAACATGCCCAATTAGGAATTTCTTAGGGAGAAAAGGAAAACCAAAAAGTAGGCATTCAAGCCAAACAGATATTAATAGAACTATAAAAACTCAATAATCACATAGATGTATGCAGTTTGCAGTAAACAAAACACATATAGTGAATAAAGATAGCAAGCAAATGAAATGAACAGCAATCCAATGAAAGTCCTTACTTGACAAGGCATCAATAATCATGACAGTTCAAAGTTCAAACTATAATGAGACAGGTGATCAGGCTAAAATATTGTAAATGATACCATTTGATATTAATGTCATCAGATTCTACTTAAAATCTACATAATCATTCACTTAAAATATGCCTCATCAGGCCCTACAATCCTTGAGTCATGATAAGGTTGAATACTCCAACATTCAGAACTTGGGCCACGCATGTTTCGGCCAAGCACATCACTACTACCTTACTATCTTTAATTTTACACCAGGCTTGACAAGTGAAAGAGAAGAAATCCTCCCATGTGCACCCTCACTATTTCACGAGCTTTTCCTTTCCTACACACAGATCAAGAAATCTCGCTTTTTTGAATAACCAAGATGAGATATAATGTGATGCCAAAAAGTAATAGATATTAGTTCTGATCTTGAACCGAGACTTCAGTTTGGCCAAAATATTGACCAGAGCAGCCTTAAACAGTCCCCTCTACCTTGCTCAAGTCAACAAAACTCAAGTGAGATTGCCCCCTTTTATTTCTGCTGAAATTTTCTTCTCATTCTTGATTGGAGCAGCTGCTGAAGGTGATAACCATGGTAAAAAAATTTGGAAAAATATCGTCGAACGCTGGGGGCTGAAAAAATATCACAAAATATCGCCGAGAAATCAACAAGAAATCAACAATTTATTGATATATCGATGATAATTCGATAAATCGTGATAATTTCAATGAAAAATCGCCATATATATAATTTCGCCCATTTTTGGCGACAGAATTTCAGTGTTTTCCAGAGCTTCTCTCTCCTGTTTCTTGCATTCTTACCTTATTTTGCTTTGATTTTTGACATCTACCAATAGGAAGAGAATAATCTTGGGGACCATTAGCGTTGACCTGGGGGTCACCATGGATGTCACCATCCATTTGTGTCATTAAATCCACACCTCCTCCAATCTACATGAGAGTTTCCTTGTAATGGTCTCAAACTAGAATCTTGGCAGTTTCCTTGAATGTGAGATTGATTAGAATCATGCAAGACTCCATGCATAGGAATATTGCCAGAATTATGCATGTTACCTCGTAATTTCTCGCCATCTATACCTTCCATATATCCTTCCGCTAGCGCAGAGAATCTGCATCCACCATTACTTCCATCAATAACTCCTTGCACCGAATTAGGAAAGTTTAGATTGTCTTTCATTGGTCTCCTCCACTCGGGTGAAATTTGACTGAAACAACCCCCCCCCCCCAATGTCTGCAAAATTCCACTGACATTTCAGGGTTTCGCTGGTTTTGCCAGCCAGTGAAACCCCGATATGGGGCAAAATTTCGGACCTTGGTGATAACCAACACTCCTACACCCTCTATACCTAGTTGTACACATTTTTCAAGCTAAACTTCAATGAAGGAAACCACATTCTCTCAATGGAGGACTGTAATTGCACGGCCACACAGAGCCCTTACAAATGCCAAAAAAACAAAGGGCAACGTGCAACTATTGTCAAAGGTTCTCATTGGAGGTAAAACAAGGTTAAAGCAACATATGGATGAGGGTAATATCAAGACACCCAAGGGCCACCAAGTTCTTGCTGATGTGCAACAAGCAATAGCATAGCATTTTTGAGCTAGCTAGAGCTTGAGGGCTGGAGAAACTGCAAGACCTGGTGGAGCTGGTGGCATTGGTGAAGCAGGAGCTGCTCAATGACTTTTGATTTGGTTGCATGGTGCTAAGTGCTTAGTACATACACTCTCAAGTCATAACTTTTCCCTTTCGATTGATCATTTGAACTAACTTTTCCCTTTCGATTGATCATTTGAACTTTGTAATTTAAAATATGAAGATGAAAATGTTTATGTATTAGACTTGTTTGAAGTTTGGAAATTGAACGTTAGTGTACGAGTAATTGAGTATATGTTATGTACACAAGGCCATCTTAGGGTGAATCTTCAGCTAGAGTTTCAAACTTGGGGCAGCCCTGGAAAAGGCTGCAATTGTAGGCTGTGATGGAGGAAGAATTAGAGGAATTAGAAGAGGGGAGGGAGTGCTCACACTCACACACCAGGCACACAGGCTCTCACAAATATAACTCAATCCATTCTATTCAATCTGAAATCCTTATCCTGATACAAGCTATTTAAATAAAATAAAACACAAATCCTAGTTGTAATCAAAATAAAATAGAACCCAAATCAAAGTCTACAACGCTCTCATGTAGGAGTACTAAATCTAATAAAGGATTAAAACTAAAACTGAAATGAAGTATTTATCTAAATCCAACTCTTGTCGGACCACACCCCATTGGACCAGTTCTTTTCTGTTGGACGTAAACCGAATGAACTGGTCTAATGCTGCATCAACTCTCGTGGTGTGGAGGAAAATTCACCCACAATTCTCGGAAAATGAAAGCATCAGTACCATATGATTGGCATCCACAAATACTGACTTTAATGGGCAACAATCCAATGCATCTCAAGGTCAGTGGCTTATAGCCTTTACGGAATGATGTCTCTTCATTGGGAATCTTCTCATGAGCTTTGACAACCAAAATCAGACCATTGAACAATTCTTCAATTTCAACTTTAGTCAAACCATGCAAATCAATTTGATCGCTGCTTTCGTGGGCTTCAATTTCTTCTACATCTGACTCATTTTCTGAGGATTGTAACATCCATGACATCACATCATAGAAATTGTTAATAATAAACAAGCAGCTCTAGAAGACCTGTTGTCAAGTTAGAAAACTCCTCTCGCATTTTAGAGCCCCCCATTGAGCAAATGGGATAAATCTTCTAGATCAATCTTCTTATAGTGGGTGTATTATAGTGATAAACGGAGACCGGTAAATTAGTGGGACTTTAGAAGGGGACGGCAGAATTGTATAGTGAAACTCTATAGATAGACGAAAATTTTGTAAATAAGTGAAACTATACAAGTAACGGTAAGAATATAAATAGTTTGAACTAATATATGTGGCAGTGAATTTGTAATACTGGAACTAAAATCAGAAAAAAGTGGGTTAACATAGGTTTGGGAGGGGTCATAGTTCGAGGTCTCGCAAAATCTCGCCAAGGTCTCACTTCTTTGGGACCTCAAGACAAGATACAAGGTGAGAAAAAAATAGTTCAAAATCTCGGCCAAGATCTTTGTCAAGTCGAAATCTTGAACCAAGACCAAGATCATGATTGAGCGACACCTTTAAAACTGCCTCCTTGACTGAGATATCTCAATCTTGACCTATCTTGACATAGCTCCTTTCAAGTCCGAGTCTTGGTAATTTCACCGGATTTTTCATCATAAACTTGGTTGAATCTCTACCTAAGTTGCATCAACAAGGTGTTTAGCTCGTCTACAACAAAGATTTATTGATCTCAAATCAAATCTTGAAGCAAGATGATGTTCTTCCAAAGTTGCCTCATTGATTTTAATCTTGTAATCTCGTCATATAACTTAGAAGTACAGCATTGTTGTAATGTGAAATTTTGAACAACTAAACATATTTGATGCAGTATTTGACTTTAAATCTTTATTTTCATTTATATGAAGTAATAGTTGTATATTCCAAGTTTCATAAGTCTGCATGTTCACTACTTCATCATATAGGTTTCATAGTTAGGATTGAATTGGAATTCATATATATACACTTGTTTTCTCATAATTAAGGCCACCACTATGTTTAGAAGGCCTAAAAATAGGCAGGATACCAAATTTCAACCCAAATTGAGCCCTAATACTATCCAAGATGGGACTGAATTGCTCGAGTTGAGGTGGGATTTTTTACCACATCTCGGCTGAGATCTCGCAAGAACTCAATTTTTTGAGGGATCAAGATTTCGAACCATGGTAGGGGTAGATTAGTAATAAGAGAGAAAAACAAATTAAAATAGGAAGTGAGGAGATAGTTTGGGAAAAGAAGATCAAGCTAATAAGCAATAACTAACCAATAAGTGGATCCTAGTCCAAATTTCATTTGAAACTACCAAAATTTCAGTTTTTTACACAGCCAAGATGAAACCTGGGGGACAATTTTTTCCCCCTAGTTTAGACCGAGATGGGTTGAAACCAGGCTTTCCACTGAATTCTGCAAAACCCTACTTAGAAGTCCCAAATGTCAGTCTTTGCAAAATCGCTGGGGCCGCCAATTGAAATTTCGAGGATTTCCCCCATTTTTGCCTCTTTCAACGTCTTTTAACCTCAAAAATCATCACTACTTGGTCTTCCTTCCCCTGTTTGTTTCTTGCTCCATTGTTATAGTTCTAACGGATTATATGGTGGACTTGTTGGATATAGTGTGCCTGCATATGGGTATGGGGATGGTTAGGATTAGGTGCATTTTTTGTGAGCTCCATCTTTGGATATGCATCACACTCAAGTTGGGCCAGCTCAGCCATCATCTTCTTACAATCTTTTCCTTGATGATAAATTCCCTAGGTTGGTATATCCAACTTATGCTGACAATGACACCTATAGTTTCATATTGTTAGACTACCTGAATAAATATTCCAAGACTACGACATAAGAGTCTTTGTCCACCATTTAGAGCAGTGGATTTGATCTTACCAATACTATGCATCTTGTGGGATAGATCCGCCAAGGAACTCAACTAGGAATTGAGTGAAGATGTTAATAAAAGTTTCTTTTTGGTCATTTACTTTGTGGTTATTGTATTTATATGAAACATATAAAGTACTAATTTAATTTTTTTTCAATTTTACAAGTGTTGTATTTGTCAAAACCTCTCAAGTATACTACCACTGAATGATAATTCTCCATTGGTTTTTCTAGAAAAATACATGTGCCATGGTTTTCTTTATGCTTTAAATAGGTTGTATGCAAAAATATAGATTAAAAAAAAAGCCATGAAAATAGGGCCGAAACCATCAATCAAGTTGTCCTAGTAAACTTCCCATGTTTCAATTGAGATGGTCCAAATTTTGACCTCAACTTGTTTTCGAGGCTGGTCGAAACTGAGATTTTGATCCTTGAAATGGAAGGGGTTAATTTAGGAAATAGAGAAAAGAGGCCCTAAAATAAAAGAGATAAGACTTAAAATTTAGGGGGTATAACGGGGAACAAAGGAAGAAAAAATAAACAAAACAAATATGAGGTTAGAAAAGTAGACCTCAAAGCTAGGTTAGCTCTAGAGAAGAAATAACTTAAATTGCAGAAGACAAGGAGGAATATGGGGAGGAGTTGGGTAAAATAGAAGGGACTTATCTCACAAGGTAGTCTTTTTTTTTTTTTTTTGCAGCTTCATAGGAGTTGTAAATGCTACCGGAACAATGCCCTATTTATTTTTTTTCTTTTTTTCTTTTTTTTTTTCTTTTTTCTGGTTCTACTTCCTGTCTCTAGACCTCTGCTTCTTCTTTCTTTCTTTCTTTCTTTCTTTTTTTTTTTTTCTCTCTCTCTCTCTCTCTCCCCCTTCCTTGCTACACTGTCTCCTCTTTCTTTCTGAATTCTGGTTCTCTCTACTACTCTTTTCCTTTCTCTTTTCTGGTTGCTGCCAAAACACAGGACTCTCCTTTTTTTTGGTTGCTGCCTAAACACAGGGTTGGGGTCCTGAGTTGCAGAAGAAAGGAAAAAGAATGGGATTTTTTGGGTGGGAATCAATGCAGTTTTACATTTTTTTCAACTGATGTATTGCACAGCTAAAACAGTGGAGGAGAGGGAATAGAGGAAGAAGAAGATCAATGGTGGATCTTTTGGCTCTGATACAAATGATGTAGTCCTGCTAGGGGTGCAAGTTTGGCCCTGGCGGCCTTGGCCTGCCCTAAGCCCGCCCTAAGCTCGAATAGGGCTTGGGCTAAAGATTTTGGCCCTAAAGGCGGGTTAGGGCCAAAATATTCTGGCCCTGAACTAAGGCCAAGGGCGGGCCTGGGATTACTCTCTGGCCCGCCCAGCCCATCCCGGCCCATCCCTGATTCTGGCCCTAATCTTGGCCCTGATTCTGGCCCTAATTCTAGCCCTGATTTTGGCCCTAATCTTGGCTTTGATTCTGGCCCTGATTTTGGCCCTGATTCTAACCCTGATTCTGGCCCTGATTTTAGCCCTGATTCTGACCCTAATCTTGGCCCTGATATTGGCCCTAATCTTGACCTTGATCTAGGCCCATGATTTTGGCCCTAATTTGAGTCTGGACCCTCCACCCATATGGAGAGAAATTAATTATAATCCACATGGGTGAATATTTAACATCTGTCAAATTTTAAAAACATGATCATGTTTTGTAAAAAAATTAATAAAAATAAATTATATCTTCATTATCAATGTAGTAAGCATCCACCTGATTTTGGCCCAATCCTAACCCTAATTTTGGCTCTAATCTTAATGTTAATTTGACCTTGATTATGTATTAGATTTTTACCATAATCTTCACACTAACATTGATATAACTATAAGTCTAGACTTTAACCTTCAATCATTTTGATAATATTGGATTATGAGTTCACTTTTTATATTATTTTTAAGATAATTTTTATTTTTTGAATTATGTCATTTTTAGTTCCAAAAAATCATTGATTTTTTTTTTTGGACTAAGGCGAGATAATATATTATAAATAATAAAAGCTAGTATATAGAGAATTAATATCTAACAAATCTACACCTCAACTTCTCATCATGAATATTGACATCTTTCTTTTGCCTCCAATGTGATATTTCAGAGAAAAAAAAAAAAAGAAAAAGCTTATTATGGACAGATAGCTATGTTTGTAACTAAAATATAATTTTCTTTAACCACGAAAAAAATATCAATACTAAATTATCGTTGATTTACTTGTTAACAAAGTTTTGAATATGATTTTTTTTTTTTGTTGAATAAGGATATCAATGAGAGGGTTTTTCAATTTCCATCACCAAAGTAATAGGAGAGGTTTTCAATTTCCATCATCAAGGCAATGAGAGACTTTCAGAGATCAATATAGAATTATGGAGTATAAATTTATTTATGTTTAAAACAACACTATCAACTTATTGACTATTTTATCATTTTGTATGAACTTGAATCATCTTATATTTCTATGAATTTTATTTTTAGTTTACTTATGATACTTTTATTTTTATTATTATCATTATTTTATTATGAATTTACATTTTTTATTTTAGGTCCAAGAATATGACCAATTAAGGCTAGGGCCAAGACAGGGTCAATCAGAGCCAGGGACAGGGTCAATCAGAGCTAATCAGGGCCAATCGAGGCTAATCAGGGTCAGGGACAAGGCCAGGGCCAATTAGGGCCAATCAGGGTCAGGGTCAGGGCCAGGGCCAACCCATCCCGACCCGGCCCAATTAGGGCCAATTAGGGCGGAAATGGGCTTGGCTTGGCCTTGTAGGGCTTAGGGCCAGGGACAATAATCCTTGGCCCTGAACTAGGGTCGGGCCGGGAATGGGCTCATATTAGAACATATAAAGCTGGGCTTGGGATTGCAAAAGCCCGGCCCAGTTGCAGCCCTAAATCCTGCAACAGGGCTACAATGGTGGTCTGTAGCATGGGTGTCAAAGCGTCCGACCCCCGTGCCCATCAGCCACAGAATGTGAACTGTGAAGCATAAGCCATACTCAACATCAAGAATCAATGAATCAGTAAATGCCTAGACGGACGCTTTGACGACCATGGTTTGATGAGATAAACTTATGTTTGTGTTCTTTTTTTTAATAATTTTTCATAACTATAATTCTTGAATGCTTGTTTTTTTTTGGATGAATGTGACTGTTGAATATTTGTTTAGCTTATATTGAAAGTAGTTGTATTGAAAAATAGTTTAAAAGTAGTTGTATTGAACATTTTTACCCAACCACTTTGGTCTCCTTATTGCCGCCTACGCACCGCTTTGTCGCCTAATCGCCTAAGCGGAGCCCCAATCGCTTTGGTCGCCTTGACAACCTTGGTCTGTTGTGGAGGGAGAATTAGAGGAATTAGCAAAGAAGGGAGGGAGTGCTCACACTGACACACCAACCACACAAGTTCTCACAAATATAACTCAATCCATTCTATGAATCTAAAAATTGTATCCTAATACAAACTATTTGAATAAAATAAAACACAAATCCTAGTTGAAATCAAAGTCTAAAATAGAATCCAAACCAAAGTCTAAAACACTCACCGTAGAAGTGTGAAATCAAATAAAAGACTAAAAATAAAACTGAAATAAAATCCAACTCTTGTTGGACCAAACCCCATTGGACCGGTCTTTTGGCATTGGACCAAAGCCAATTGAACCAGCATAATATTGCATTTTTCACAAATTTGAGGTCATCTTGTATTCAAAAGGCCTAAAATAGGCTGGATGGCAAGTTTCACCCCAAAAGGCTCCTAAAACCACTGAGGGCATCCAATTGAGGAGGGAAAATGTCCTCCGAGATCTCGCCAAAATCCCATGCCATGTTGCTTTTCTGGAGATTCAAGCTGGGCCTTGAGATTGAGAACTTGAACCATGTTCCTACCACAACATTGCTATATCTAAGCCTAAAACACAGACCCTAACTGAAGTTTCAAATAGCACAAATTGACAAAAGTTATAAAACTGTAAACAGAAAACAAAAAGAAGAGAGGAAGTAGAAGAATAAGATTAAAACCACTTGCAACTTCTGAGTGCAACCTCCACAACCCCCCCCCAAAAAAAAAAAAAAAAAAATAAATAAAGAAAAACGAATAGTGATGCAGTTTGAAGGAACAAGAAGACCAGCAGCAAACAAGGACATCAATGTAAACCAAAAATGGACTGATGTATTTAATTTTGAGTGTCCAACGGGTTACGTGGGCCATAGGCTTAGTAGTTATGGTCTACAATTTAATGGACCAATTCTATAAGCCCCCATATTAGAGATTGAAATCCTATGGATTAATTAGTTAGTTTCCATCTTATTAAGGTTCTAGAAAATTTATATTTGAAGAAGAGTTCGGTTGTAAGGGATTCTCCCTAGCCCGTATATGGTTCCCTCTATTCCATGAAATTGAAAAATAAAGAGTAGGGATTATACCCACTACAAAAAATTTCAGAAATAACTCAGCCTTCATCATCTGAGTTCAAGAATCAAGACTATTAACTGTGGAATACACTGAAGAAACCTAGGAAGGATGCCAAGCCTGGATTTGCTAAGATTCCTTTTCTAGAGTTAGGAGAGCAAGGCGTACAACGAACTGAAACTTTTAACAGGAAAAGAAGAAGAAAGGATTGTAAGAGAACACTTGGAGCACTATTCAAGATCTCGATCTTGATCTCGAGGCAAAATCTTGCCAACTCAAGAAAGCATGTTGGCTTGAGATCTACGCATGACCTTGCCAAGTTAGTGGAATTTTTTTTTGCCACTCGACGGGTATTAGGATCAATTAGGGTTGAAACTTGCTGCCAGTCTACTTCAGCCCTTCTAAACACACTAATGACCTCATATTAGTGACAAAAAAGTGTAAAATGTAATTTCCACTTCAAACCCCAAAGTAGAAACCGCAACACTGAAATGAAACCTTAAAATGGCCTGTTGTACACATTATATACTCAAAAGTTAGTAACTTTGGTCATGATAGGATGGATGATGAGTTGGCGAAACTTGATGAGAAAGGATTCCACAAAGTGATTATTTTAGGTACCTTGGCTCAATCATAAACAAAAAGGTGATATAGAAGATAATGTTTCCCAAAGAATTAAAACAGGATGGATGAAGTAGAGAGGTATGTCTAGGGTCTTCTGTGATCAACATATTTCTTTAAAGCTCAAAGGAAAATTCTATAGCACTGTTGTACGACTAGCTATGATGTAGGGTGTAGAGTTTTGGGCTGTTAAGAAGCATCATCTAGATAAATGTTTGTGAAATTTAAAAGTAACCGCAAGCGCACGGTATCGTGTAGCTAACGGGTCTATCTCAAGGAGATATACCATTTAGAATTCAACTTCTTAATAGTAATGCGAGAGTGGAATGATTCAATTTTTGTTAACTAATTAACTAAACTAAACGATCCTAATCTATACGTCTAATGCAATCGAATTGAAACGAAAAATAAATTAAACACAATCAGTGCATAAATAAAGACAGGAAGAAAAAAATGCGAACAATAAAAAAAAAAGGAAAAAAAAAAAAGTAAAACCAGTTAGTATATTAAAGCAGTCAATAAAATTTAGTTCATAGCTAAAATGCAGATGCAACACCACCCGTCACCAGAAGCAGAGGCACGCCTGTAGGCTTGCTCCAGTTATGTGATCCGAGATGATGAATGAATAGGCAGAAAGTAAATAACAAAGCAATAAACAAAGCAATAAAAGGAAAAGGAAGCCTTAATCCAAAGAGAGGCACGACTGTAAGCATCTCTGATCAAAGATCCAGGGGAAGGGAGAACAATAAATAATGCTGAAAGTAAATCCTAAATTAAGAATATGGAGGGGTAGATAGAAGCGGAAATGGAGGGAGGAGAGAAGATTAATAAAGAAGGTTACTTACTTGCGAATTGAACAAATGATTCGAATCTCAACCAACCCTAACAACCAGATCTAGATCTAGAATGATCTAAATCTGCAATTGCTAGACCCAGAGAAAAACGAATCTAGAAACTTGAAACTTGAACTTGAAACTTGAACTTAAATTGCATTATATAAAAAAATTAAACCTAAACATTGAATCTAGAAATTTAAAATCTCACAAATGCAAGCAAAGAAAACTAGAGAAAACCTAAATAAACTGAAGAGAGAAGAAAGAATGCTTCTACTAAGCTCTAGAACACGTTCTCCTTTGATGAAGTATGCTCTCCTTTTATAGAGTTTACATGAGATATGAAGCACGGCTGAATTTGAATAAAACTCAGGGTTTCTATCTGACTCAGCCAATTAGGGTTTTGACGTACTCATCATGCCAACTTAGAGAGATCAGATGCATAATTCCACCGTTGGATTTGAGGTTTAAGTAGTCGTGAAGCTCTCCTCCAAAAATCAGCACGATCGGACATCGGATGACTGTTCGATGAAGGGTTTGATCGAAACTGGACAGAGGCATTCAAAAACGGGATTTTTCCTCTTTTTCTTTCTGAATATAATTCTTTTTCCTCTTTTTCTTTCTTTAATTAAATCCAAGATAGGAAATAAGATATTGAGGTATGCAAGGACTCTTTTCCATTTGGACTCTCTCAATAATATCTCTGTAGATTTGATTTAAAATCTCAGCCGTAGATCAAATTTGCCTTCTTTATCTCTTCAATATTTCGGAGTTGGCCCATAATCACACATCTCTAGCCCATCATGCTCTAGATCAAGCCCATTTTCACATTTGAGAATTTGAATGGACTTCTTGACATGTAAAATAGCATGATTCAAGCCCAAAACTCAAATATTTGCTTAAATCTTGAAAAGTCCTAAAATCTGCAAAAACAACATAAACCCAAGGTAACTCCACTCTAAGTGTATAAAATGCATGCTTTATGCCCTAAGATTTCACACATAAATGTGCTCATCAATAAACTCACTGTCAAAGAAATCAGGATCCTAAAATGGATGAGTGGCATAAATAAAAAGGATAAGATAAGGAATGATCATATTAGAGTTGCTTTGGAATAGCCCTAATAAATGATAATTTACGAGAAAGTTGATTGAAATGGCATGATCACGTTCAACAGACACCTTTAAATGCCCCCATATGTGATTAATCCAAGTTGAATTAGAAGAACTAGGAGTAGACCTAAGATAATCTTAGAAGAAGTGATGAGAAAGGATATGCATAGCTTAGGAATTTATCTAGTATGGCCCCAAAGAAAGCTAATTGGAAGGCAAGAATCCATTCAGCCAACCCCATTTATATGTGCAAAGGCTTGTCATTGTTCTTGTAAATACAAGGAGAAACTCCAGAATATAATCAACAGCTTATCCCTACTCCTTACATACTGAATTTTGAAGAAAAAAGAGAGAAATAAGAAGAAGATGGGTTGTGGACTTGGTGTGGAGGCTCACAATAAGAATCGTGAGCCCTCCTCTTTTCAACTATCATATTTATAAGCTGTTTACAATAGGATTCCCAAAAGGAATCATCATAGAAATTTAACCAAGAATAGAACTCCTAATCTAATGCAATCTACGACTCTTAGATTTGCCTATTTACCCATCATGAGTTAGTGCCTGCTGCTAACTCACAATGGTTCTCTGTTCTTCCAATTTTGCCCTTCCTAACACAAACAAAACAAGCTGGAAGGAAAACCTAAGAGGAAACAAAAGGACAGACAAAGGTAAAACCAGCTAGACATGTGGGCCTACTCAAGATAACAAAATCAAACGGGGCAAGTAGTAGGATAATCAGAAGCTATCCACAATCTCCCAATCACTGGGACCCATTCCTAGTGACCTAAATAGGTGGGGTGGCTCAGAACTACAATGACCTTTCTTAGAAGGCATATTAGGACCACCCAAATCCCATGAAGGTTCAAGGCCCATCTCACAAGCTCAAACAGGCCAGTCAGCTTAAGGGATATTAGGGTCATTGGGGCAGAAATTTGCTGTCCAGCCCACTTCAGCCTTTATGAACACATTAGCATCTCCATTTTTATGGAAAAATAAAAATAGTGTAAAAACAACCTCCACTTCAGGCCCCAAGTTGAAAACACCATGCTGAAGTGAAACCCTAAAATGGCTTATTGTACACGACATATACTCATACATTAATGCTCAAAGTCCATAGTTCAATGTTCAGACAAGTCTGATACATTACACATGTTCGTATTTAAAAGGACAGAGTTCAAATGATAACCCAATCATCAAAGTTGCAACTCAAGAGTCAAGACACAACACTCTATGCTCTAAGCATGTCATCCCATCTTGCTAAATGGAAAAGATAAGATATCTTCCAAGATCTCGATAGTACTATGCGTCAGTCTTGAGTTGATTTTGAAATTTCCCTATCAAGGACAAGGCTAGGCCCTCAATCTGCTCTTCAATTCCAATAGCAGAAAGCTGCCCCTGATCAAGCTCCCTTTCAATTGCAAACCTCTTACCATTACCATAAGTAGTCCCTCCCACCTGTATGAGTATCAGGGGTGCAGTTTTGTTAAGGAGAGGAAACACACCTGCTATTGCAGCTTGAATATGAATTTGGATTTATTACCTCCTCATTTCCTGCGTCTTGGATGGGAGTCTTAGCCACACTGACAAGCATGGGACATTCTTATCAGAATCGTCAAAGAACTTACAATATGAGCACCGGAAAGACCTCTAGTCACACTTTCATGTATTGGGAGAATGGCCTGCCACAATCTCCTCATAATGGATTTCCAGTAACGCTGTGCTAGCCCCTAGTCACTGAGGTATACACCCGTAACAAGTGGAAGGGCAGTAGAGGACAGCTGTGTCTATTGGGGGACAAGGGCAAGTGAGAGGACAGGAGGCAGCTTAGTATTAGTGAACAACCTCAACCTTGGTGAGTGGTACTTTTCAGAGGTTGTGGCTTATGTGGAAAGGGAGTTAGAAGGACTACAGGGGATACTTGGAGGGAAGAGAGGAAGGCAAAGGTAAGGAGATATTCAGTAAAGAGGAGCAGAGGTGCTGCGGGAGGGTTCTACTCTCAGGTAAGGTATAGGTTTTGGTTATCTCTTGATTGAATCGGTCTATTGAGGTATGGATCCAATGAACTGAACTAAGTAGTGTTGCGGCATTTTACTCTTTGAATCGATTAACTGAAGAATGAATAGATGGATGAACAAATCAGTTCTTTTGCTGTTCTATTGTCTGTGCATAACTGAGTTGTGTTGGGTGCTTGAGTAATTCAACTGTGTAAAGGGAAGGGGTTTTATCATCAGGTATCAAAGCTCGACGATCCTACAGTATGGCCAGAAACAGGATGGATAGCAGAGTGGAAGATCTCGAGAATGTGTTGAAAGATCTGCAGGGACAGTTGAGTGCGATGGGCTCTAACTCGGTTCCTTAGCCCAACACATGGAGGAGGAGAAAAGTAATGAGGAGTTTCAGAAGTGAATTAAGTGTATACCTGCTGCAAGGGAAATCAACTAAAGGGAGATTCATTCTCCAGAGGCGATGGTAGAGAGAACTCCACGAGATCAGCGTCTGATTGGAGGAAACGGCTCTCATAGGGATGGTGATGTGAATCCAAATGTAGGGTTTGAGTTTCTAAGAGAGTTTCCCTAGAACTAGGGATTTGCCCAGAATCTTCCAGCAATTTATTAGAAAGACCTAAATAACCAAGGGTGATTTTAAGACTATTATGGGTTGGAAAGGATAAACCTGAAATTATATGGGAAGGCTTTTGGGAGAAAAAGGAAGGTTTAGGGCTTTAAAAAAAATCCATATGGGTAGGTAACTAGGAGGGAAGGCAACATTAGATTATTTCTATCTCCATGGGATGTAACAAAAATAAAGAGGAGAAGAAAATATTATTCCTAGAATGGATAGGAAAAAACTAACTAATTTTTGGATCCATATAGTTATGGGTTGAGAGGGGAAAAATAGGATAAACTTCGGAGAACAGTTCAAGGATTCTTGAAACACTTGGGCAACTCATTCTTTCTTTTCTTCTCTATTTTTTCTTTCTTTTCTTTTTCTTTCTTCCCCTTTTTTTTTTTTTTTTTTTTTTTTTTTTTCTGTTTTTTCTGCTTTTTTGTTGCCGCAAGACAGAGAGACACAGAGAGAGAGTCTGAGAGGGTAGGGAGGGGAAAAGCATGGGTCGTAGGGTAGAGGCAGGGTAGGGGAAGGGCCTAATAGGGTCCTGGGAGGGTAGGGGAGGGACTGGAGGTGTAGTGGGGGGATGGGGATGCTGCTGCACCGCAGCAGCAAGGACGAGGGTGGGGAGTGTTGCGCAGAAACAGGAAGGGGTGGGGTTCTGTGGAAGAAGAGGAAGAGAGAGAGAGAGAGAGAGAGCCTGGGATGGGGGTGAGGATAGTATGCTTGTTCTGCTGCTGTAGTTCTTGGAAGAGATGCTGGAACTTGAAGAAGATGCCGGAATTATTGACTGAGATGCTGATTCTTGAAGAAGACTAAGTAACTCAACTGTGGCCCCCTCAATAATGAACCAAAATCCTTAACGAAAACTCCATTTTATTCAATAATCAGAACTGAAAAACTACAATGAACACTAGGCTATTTATAGCCTTTTAAGACTTGGAACCTAAGTGGGAATCCTTAATAGACAAGGATCCCACCACTAGACTTCAACACTTCACTTGGACTCAAATTAAAAACCTTAACTCTAGCTAGGATTCCTTTATAGATATTAGGATCCCACCACATTACATGGACTTAATTTGGAATCTACAAATTAAAAAAACACATGTTAAAATTAGATTTTAAGTTAACTTAAATAAGCACATGTTGAATTCATTTTTAATTAAAACTCATGTCCCAATTTAAGACGACTAAGGACTCACAAAACAACTTCAAGACAAACTCCTAAGACCAATTCAAACACAACTCAACCTACTAATTTAAACTCAGATAAAATTCTGAATTAAATCTGGACATAATTCCAGACTTAAAAAAGGGAGCAAAATGCCAAAAATACCCCCTAATGGGGGTTCAGCCATATGAGGGTGGCTTCTTGGAGCCATCCTGGGCCCCACTTAGGGTTTCAGCCAAGGGGGTCCTTGTGTTCACATCTAGTGGTTTGGGGAAATCGGCCTTGAAGAGGAATCAGGGAACTGCCGGGAATTCCAATCGCGATATTTTGAGATGCCGATCTTCACAGTAGAGGATCCATCAGGCTGGATCACAAGAGCTAAGAGGTACTTCTCCGTATACAGAGTACATGGTGAAGGGAGGTTGCATGCCACAACAATCTGCTTTGATGACACAGCTTTGGGGTGGTTAGGATTCAAGGAGGTACAGTGGCCTACGGCGTCGTGGGAGGAGTTGAAGAGGGGAGACAACAAGGCAATTCAGCAGATCGCAGACGAAGACACCTCAAGAAGCTCTCATTAGCCTCAAACAATTGAGCACAATGGTGGAGTATTGAGAGCAATTTGAGAACCTAGCAGCGGCAGCCAGAGCGATGGATTAAGCCTGGTTGCATGGTGCTTTTATGGCAGGGTTGGGTGAAGAGATCCAATCAGAAGTAACATTGATTTCTCCAAAGGATTTAAGCCTAGTCCATTGAAGCAAAAAATTGGGCCACCAAAGGGGCTAGGAAGCCCAAGAGAAGCCAACCCAACCTTTCTAGTTATGGTTGGACAAAAAGGGCTTTAAGTTATGGGCTGACACAGGTGGGTGGGCTGAAACTGAACACAAAGGAATCATTAACTTCAACTAGGGCTAGTTTGACTCATATTGCTCGACCAAACCCAGACCAAACCAATGAACCCAACTTCTTAAACATTGACAACGCAGGCTAGGAAGACCTCCACCCACAGCAGAAACCAGCCATTGCGATGGTTAATCCCCGACGAAATCAAGGCTAAAATGGATAAAGGGCATTATTTCTGTTGTGATGACCCTTATTCCAAGTCGCATCAATGCACTTTAAAACAACTAAAGGTCTTACTGTTGCACAAAGAAGAGGACTCGCCGGCGGAAGACGTGGTGGGAAATAATGGAGGAATGACCAGAATGGAGGGCTCAAAACAGATAGAGCTTTCATACAGCTCTCTCATCTGAATCGACTCCCCAAGAACAATGAAGCTACACGGGGAGATCGAAGGGACATAGGTGGTCAAATTTGGTAGATTATGGGGCAACACACAATTTCATGTCTCTGGAGCTTGTAGAGCTATTGGGTCTAGCACCCGCAGGGAAAAAATTTCCAGGTCATTCTTGGCAATGGTAAAAGTGTAGCCGGAAAGGAAGTCTGTTGCGATGTGTAGGTAAGAATCGGAAGTAATAATTTCAGGCTGAGTTACTGCTTTTTAATCTAGGAAATGTGGGGGTGGAGTGGCTACCAACATTGGGAGATATCAATAGCAACTGGAAGTTGCAAATGATGTAGTTCAAATGGGAAGGGAAACAGATGAAGCTCTATGGGGATCCGGAATTACTCATGCTTGAGACAACTCCAAAGGGGGTGTGGAAGTCCATGCAGATTGGGAGTGAAGATTACTAGTCAAAACCTATATGTATAGATAATCTATCAAGGGAGACTAAAGGGAGTGAATCACAAGAACTTACAAAAGCTATTGGATGAGTTTGGTAACTTATTTGCTGAACTAGTAGATTTACCATCGAAGAGACCTTATGACCATGTAATTCGACTAGTGGAGGGCAGTCAACCACCAAACATCTGGCCTTTTTGCTATCCTCACTCCCAAAAGAACGAGGTGAAGCAATTGGTAGGACAGATGTTAGCCGCAGATTGATTAGGCCAAGCATGAGCCCCCCTATTCTAGTCCAGTTTTGTTGATTAGAAAGAAGGATGGAGGTTGGCGGTTTTATGTCTATTATAGGGCACTTAACAAACTGACCATTGCCGATAAGTTTCCTATACCGGTGATTGATGAGCTTCTTGATGAGCTAGGGGGTGCCACGGTGTTCAGCAAGCTGGATTTGAAGTCCAGATATCATCAGATCTGGGTGGCTGAAGAGGATGTGTAGAAGACTGCCTTTTGAACTCATAATGGGCACCATGAATTTCTCGTTTAATGCCATTCGGCCTCTCCAATGAACCAGCAACATTTCAGCCTCTCATGAATGAGGTATTTCGGGATCATTTGCGAAAGTTTATATTAGTTTTCTTTGACGATATCTTAGCGTTCAGCAAGACTATGGAGGAGCATCAAACTCATCTAAAACCACTTTCACCTTGCTGTCCCAACACTGTTTGGTGGTAAACCGCAGGAAGTGCTTGATCACAGTGAGAGTTGGAGTATTTGGGATTTAGGGCATATAATAACTGCAAATGGAGTGGCAGCAAACCCAAAGAAGATTCAATGCATGGTTGAATGGCCACAGCCCAAGAACATCAGAGCACTCAGAGGTTTCTTGGGTCTCACAGGGTATTATCGTAGATTTGTGCAAGACTATGGGAAGATAGCGGCACCACTGACATTTATTGAAGAAGGACGCCTTCACTTGGAATGAAACAGCACAGCAGTCTTTCGAATCTTTAAAAACAGCCACGACTACGGTACCTGTGTTGGCCATGCCTGATTTTTTGAAGCTGTTTGTAGTAGAGACTGATGCATCTGCACTGGATTGGGGGCTGATTTAATGCAAGAAGGACATTCGACTGCTTTTTGGAGTCAAGCCTTGTACGCCCACGCTCAAACAAGGTCAATATATGAGGAGTTAATGGCAATGGTCCTTGCTGTCCAGAAGTGGCGACATTACTTGTTGGGATGGCACTTCAAAGTGAGGGAAGACCAGCGAAGTTTAAAGTATCTCTTGGATCAGAAGACAGTCACCGAGGATCAGCAAAATGGGTACTGAAGCTGTTGGGTTATAACTTTGAAATCCTCTATCGGCCAGGAAATGAGAACTGTACTGAAGCTGTTGGGTTATAACTTTGAAATCCTCTATCGGCCAGGAAATGAGAACAAGGTCGTGGGTGTTCTTTCAAGATAAATGGAAGATAACACTCATTTTTGCACCTTATCAGCAGATTGTTGGCTAGAAAGTGAGGGGTTGGATGATAAAGTATGAGAGTCTGACCGCTATAGGGCTGTGGTGCAAGCTCTCCTGCATGATTCTCAAGAGTTTCCTACCAGGTAAAGAATGGAACTTTGTTCGACAAGAACAGATTGGTTATTCTGAGAAATCAGAGCTAATTCCAAAGTTGTTAGCTGAATTTCATTCTACACCATTTTGGGGTCAGTCAGGTTTTCTCCGTACCTATAAATGGCTATCCAGGTTCGTCTATTGGGTGGGTATGAAGGCAGCAGTCTGAGACTTTATTGCTGGGTGTGATACATGCCAATGAAGCAAGCATCAGTCTTTGAAACCAGCAGGGTTGATCCAACCATAATCCATTCCAGATTGAGTGTGGGAGAATGTCAGCATGGATTTTGTGGGTGGGTTACCTAAGACCAGCAGAGGTGATACAGTATTAGTCGTGGACCGACTTTCTAAGTATGCACATTTCATCGTATTGACTCATCCCTACTTGGCCAGGGATGTAGCTTTCCTATTCGCAAAGAGGTAATGCACCTTCACAGTTTTCCTCAGTCGATCTTGTCTGACAGAGTTAGGGTGTTTATCAGCCATTTTTGGAGAGAACTCTTCAAACTCGTGGGTACCAATCTGAAGTTCACCAATGCTTATCATCCCCAAAGTGATGGCCAAAGTAAGGCAGTCAATCGGAGTCTCGAAATTTATCTTCGGTGTTTTTGTGCTCAACAGCCTAAGGATTCGACTGTTTGGCTTGCCTGGGTGGAGTATTGGTACAACAGTACCTACCATTCAGCAACAAAGATGACTCTTTTTCAGGCTGTTTATGGTCATGACCCACCAGCATTGTCACGTTGGGATGGAAACTATTCTAAAGTAGAGGAGGTTGATGTGTTTCTTCATGAACAGGGATTGCAATGAACTTAAGTCTAGTCTGAGACTGGCCCAGGATCAAATGCGCCCATCTGCATATAAACACAGGAGAGAGGTGTCCTATCAGGTGGGTGAAGAAATGTTCCTCAAACTCCAGCAATACCGCTTCAAACAGCTCACCAACAGACCCAACGAGAAGCTCAGCCACTGTTAATATGGGCCCTATCCAGTGGCAGCTCTGATTGGCTCGGTAGCTTACAAATTTCTCCTCCCTGCTGACTCCAAGGTGCATCCTGTATTTCATGTTTCCCAATTAAAGAAGGTTGTGGGCTCAGATCACCCCCCCCAGCCAGTGCCCTCTTGTTTAGCAGAGAACTGGGTGTTGAAACTCACTCCAGAGAAACTGCTTGCTGTTTGCTATTCCCCCAGGGAGATCTGGAGGTACTCATCAAATGGAAGGATCTACCACCCTGTGAGCACACTTGGGAGAAATTTCACATGCATCATTAATTTCCTCAATTTCACCTTGAGGACAAGATGTAACTCAAGGGGGGAAGTGTTGATAAGCCCCGAGTCACCAAGGTATACACCCGAAACAAGTGGAAGGGCAGTAAAGGATCAAGTCCAGCTGTGTCTATTGGGGGACAAGGGCAAGTGAGAGGACAGGTGGCAGCTTAGTATTGGTGAACAACCTCAACCTTGGTGAGTGGTACTCTTCAGAGGTTGTGGCTTACATGGAACGGGAGTCAGTTAGAAGAACTACGGGGGTCATTTCGAGGGAAGCAAGGAAGGCAGAGGTAAGGAGGAATTCAGTAAAGAGGAGCAGAGGAGGTGCTCTTTGGGGAGAGCTCTACTCTCGAGTAAGGTGTAGGTTTGGTGTAGGTTTTGGTTATCTCTTGATTGAATCGATATACTGAGACATGGATCTAATGAACTAAGATGAGTAGTGTAACTGCATTTTATTCTTTGGATTGATTTAACTGATGAATGAATAGCTGGATGAATAAATCAGTTCTTTCTCTATTCTATTGTTTGTGCATGACTGAGTTGTGTTGAGTACTCAAGTAATTCAATTGGGTAAAGGTAAGAGGTGTTATCGCACAGCCTATTCATTCAAGACCTCTTTCGACCAAAGATGGAAAGGGAACCTCCGGACAAGCCCAAATGTAGGGACCAAAAGCTAAGAACAATAAGTTTAGGCTAACATAGCAGACACCCACTAAAAGGTCTTCTGAATTTGTCATTCACTGAGAAGCATTTGAAATCAAAAAAGGCAAACACCAGCAATATTTCAACTCCCCCCAACAAAACACCATTTGTTTGTGAGGGAGATTTCCACAGGCAAAAAAGGTAGTTTCTTACCTAGTGGCCACTAATGTGTTCTTCCGAGCACCATGTCGGATTCAATTACCTCAGCCAGACATAAAGCTACAGGCTTCCCGTCGACCAGATGAGATAATATAGAAGACAGTAGGATCGATCAAACATACTCAACTTGCAATAGATCAAGCACACACAGATTGATCCAAACATAAAAAGGTAGAAGAAGGCGTTGAATATGTCAGCCTAGGCATCTCACCCTTCTTAGCCTCACTTAGGACAAGAATTTGAAAACAGCAACAAGCATTATTGAAGTCATTCAGGAAACCCTTGGGTCTATTACTTTTTTTCTCTTTTTCTTTCCATTTACAGGGTGGGGGTGAAACCTTTGGTCTATTACAATGTATAAGAATAAGGTAATAAAAATATATAATGATTAACGATTCTTCCTAAGTAACTCTTAGTTGTTAAACAACTACCATGAAGACGATACTGATATACTAAAACAGAATAATAGATGCTGAAACTATAAGAGAAGTAACTTAATAACTCACTAACATGTTACCCAAGACAAATAAATAAATAAACCACTACACTCTAAACCACCCAAACATAGGCATGAATCTTCTAATAGTGCACCCATGCAATTCAGCTTTAGGCCTCATAACTCTTTTCGGTGAATCTTCCCCAAAAAAAAAAAAACTCTTTTCGGGTGAACTGTGATCATTTCTAACTTCAATTATGGTCCTTCTCTTCTTCAATCTACATCACAAGACAAAGTGAAAGAGCATTCTTTCTCTGAATAGATTCCCAACCTCTAGTACTTCGAATTTCACACCCCTTCATTACAAGAGTATCCAGAGGGACAACTAGCTCCTTAGTCCCGAGATAAGGAAGGAGACTAGAGATCCCAATTCCTCCAGATTCTTCTCCCTCTCTGGTTCCCATAATAGCGATAGCGTATATACATATATAAGGAGACTTGAGATCCCAATTCCTCCAGATTCTTCTCCCTCCCGGTTCTTATTTCAAGAGTGTCCAATGCCCTATCTGCAACAGCACTGACACCACCATGAGAATCTGGGCTCATGACAAGGATCAACATTAAGTTGGAACCTCCAATGGAGAAGATATATCTAGAGTGTTAATCTCTAGATATTTCTTAAAACTTTGTTTTGGAAACAACTTGAGGGTTTAATGAGACATAGCCCACATTTTCTCCTTTGAATTTGGAAAACTTGGGAGATTTTCACTGACATAATGTCACATCCTCCCAGCCGGTACCCTATCTGGCATACCCGAGAGTGTGATCCACAGCCCTAAAGGTCAAGTTTAGGAACAATCATATCCATTTCGCACAATAACATAATCAAAAGCAAGAACAAATCATAATGTTCAAGTAATTTATAATAAAAGTCAAGAAAGGATCTCAGAAGGATCACTATAGAATATCAGAGTGCGGAAATAACAAGATACCAAATCAAAAGACAACTGTAGAGTATAGCGGAAATATACCCTACAAACACATGCGGAAGGTAGATCGAAATCTAAATAAAGCTCTAAGCTAATACAAGTAAAGTAAAAGATAAGTCTAGAAGAAACAAAGGAAATCTAATCCACATCTTCGATCAGCTCTTCTTGTTCTTCAGTCTTCATCTTCTTCACCTTGCGCTTCCTCATACGGGCCGTCAAAGAAATACAAACCTGTAGAGAAGGCTAACAACAGATTGCACAAAAAAGGAATGAGTTTCGAAAGAAACTCAGTAAGGCAAGTTAATCCATAACAACATAAATAACATGGAAGCAAACCATAACAAGATGCAATGCAATATGAAACAAGTAATGTATGTATGCATCTAAACTCTATGTATGCTGGTCTCTATGGCAGACATGCTTTAAGTCATAGCACCGTACTTCTTTGGGTAAGTCCGCTCACATCCTCAACCATTTAAGATATCTTGGATTCCCTCCAACCATTTAAGATATCTCGGGCGACCGATTGGTATTGGGTCCTGCATCCTTCTCGGACAATTTCCATGGTAAGGGGTTAAGTCAACACACTCTCTCACAACCGTTTGGCATAAGTACCGGCGCATGTCAGGGAAAAGCCTAGCCCAATGCAAGTCATCTAGTCAGTTATATCAACTCAGTTCCAGATACGTCCATTCCTCGTCCCTGACGATCCTTTCCGGTATCCTTCGCACTAGAGTCAGCGTATCCTATGGCACCGACCAACTCGGACTACGGACTCATCAACCCTATTGGTTATCCACATATGGTAAACGGGAAGCTCTCATGTCCTCTCACGGATATAACTCACCGGTCTCGAGCGCCCATGAGCCCAAGTCTAGCCATATGCAACCCTCCAATAAATGGCCCCCACAATGTGATTCCCGTCCTCTCACGGGTTGGTTACCGGTCTTGAGCGCCCGTGAATCCCCATTGCTACCACGGGTCGTTCGGTCTCAATACCCTTCCGAATCGGGTTTGATATAACAGGGGTATATCCTAGCCAAACACTGCTAGACATCCCTAGGTATGACAACCATTGATTCGGGAAAGTGTCGATGGGCAACCCCGGAAACATCCCATACTATTTCCGATAATGTCCAAGGACAGAAGTGTCAAAAGGACACTTCCCAATCCCAAACCAAACTTAAGCAAACACATTCTCAGATCAGTCATGACATACACAACCAGTAGTTCATCATATAAAAGAGAATGTAAAAGCAACATCAGATTAAGCAGTAATAAGTAATTCATATAACATAAACAATGAAAAGATGATATAAATAAGTGCCACTGTTCCCACAGTAGGAGATCAGAATTAAAATACAATAACAGTAGGTAATCTCATAGTTTCATAAAGTAGAAACCAGAGAACAAGCAATCTATGTAGTTAAGGAATTAACTGTCCTTACCTGATCATCGCCGAAGATAATCCAAAGATCAAAGAGAGAGACACCAAACATGGCAAATAAACCCCTAACAAGCATAGATACAACATTAGGAAAGATACCTAAAAGATCAGAGAGCAAACGAATCAAATCGAGCGAAAATTGAAGCTACTGACTTCATTGGTCGATTGCCTTGGTCTCATCGACCCAGTCGACCAATCAGTCGACCAATCGAGTCAGTACGGAATAGTGAAAACTGTTTTGGCCATAACTTCTTCGTTTGAAGTCGGATTGATCCGAAATTCGAAGGGGAACTTCCTAGGATGTATTAGAATCATATGGGAAGATAAAATCATCAAGTCATGGTAAAAAGATGGGTTCTTGATTTAACCCAAGAAATTAGGGTTTCAACCTTTATGGCTCTCATGAAAAGGTTATGATCACAGGAAGAAAGGGAATGGTTGCAATCAAGAACATAATAAGAAAATCTTGTTTAGGTTAATAGAAACATTATGGGAAGATAATCATGGTCAAAAGATGGGTTCTTGATCTAACCCAAGAAATTAGGGTTTCACCCTTATGGTTCCCATAAAAAGGTTAAGATCACAGGAGGGAGGGAATTGATGATTGGCAAATTACAACAAGAAGAATTAAAGAATATTGAATTTAGATCAACCTCCACATTACCCATGAGGTTTCCCTCACATGGGAGGTTACCAAAAAGGTTCTCAGATAATCACCCAGGTTAGGGTTTCAAAGGATTAGGGTTAGGGTTTCAAGAATTTAACTGGCTGGGGTTGAGATCATGATGATGATCATAGATCTCAAGGAACAAGATGAGATCATGGACTGGATGGTTGCAAGAGTGCATCATCTTCTTCCTGATCTCAGCCAAGAACAGATTAAAGAAAGAAAATCAGAGATGGAGAAGAAAGAAAAGAGAGTAGACATACCTTTGATGCGAGAGGAAGAAGATTACTTCAAGTCTTGTGAGAGATCACCAAGGAATGCAAGGGAATTGATTAGATTAGGGTTCTAACTCATTCCAGAGGCTTAGGAGGCATAGGAGGCGAAGTAATCCCGAGATTTGACTTAAATAGAGGAGACAGGACCAAATTGGTAAATTCAGACACCATTGGTCGATTGGATTGGTCTATTGGTCCAGTCGACCAATGAGTCGACCAATCAGGACAGCAAGGTTCAAACAGGGATTCGGAGGGCTATACAAGGTCAAATTGAGTGAGGTTTTCTTCTACGAGTCAATCAAGAAGTCTAGTTTCCAGAAATACCTTCGGATCAAGAATTGGAGTTCATTAGGTCCACCAACTAGGCTCACCTTCTTCGATGCGCAAGCAGGATTTGACAGACATAGTTCAGCAACTTCGGACAGGGATTTGGAAGGTTATATGGGGTCAAATTGAGTGGGGTTTTCTCCTACAAGTCCATCAAGAAGTCTAGTTTCGGGAAATATATTCAGATTTGGCACAGGAGTTCATTAGGTATTTCAACTAATTCACCCCTCTTCGGTGCGCAGATTCAAAACTAACACTGACAATGCTCTCAAGTGAGGGGCATCATCGACAATGTCCATGGGCTTGGGTTCCGACACCAAATCGTCAACCAAAAGGGTCTACAAGCAACAAGCTAAGATCAAATCAAGGTCCAACTTTAAGGTCAAACATTTAAACTAACCCTTCTTTACCCAAAACAGATAGGGTGCCCTGGCTAGGTTTGGGCTGAATTTCACACATAAGAAATGGAATGGTCCTTTTCACCATGAACTGACAAAGAGATAAGAGTCCTTTTCTCTGACATTTTCTCTTTTGAATTTGGAAAACTTTGTTGTATGCTTTTATGCCTTCTTGCTCATCAGGGCTCACCGAAGGATTGAAGAACTCAAGAAGTTGTTTTTCTGCTGATTGTAAGTATACTTTGACCCAGTCTACCATCAAGCTCAGTAAAGGTGTTTGGAAAGTGTTTTAGTAATGCAATTGAACCATATCAGTCTGCTTTTGTAATATATTTTTGTTGAAGTATATGCACTTTGAAATATTTACTGTTCACGTGAACAGTAAAGTATGTATTTACTGTTCACGGTACTGTTCACATGAACAGTAAAGTATATATTTATTGTTCACGGTACTGTTCACGTGACAGTAAAGTATGATTTTTACTGTTCACGTGAACAGTAAAATCTGTTTGTATGATGTTAGTGATGCTACTCTACTTTCTATTTCTAATGTTGGAGTCTTGCTACGTAAGTTTTGGGAGTTTTTAGAAAGCATAGTTTCTATTTTGGTGGTAGTTTCTATTTTCAGAAATTTCTATTTTAGGAGCTAGGAAGTTACTAAAGTTGTAATTTTTTGTTTCCTTTTTCTAGAGGACAATTACTTGTCTCTCAAGTTATATTAGATTCATTAGAAGCTATAAATAAAAGGGCTCTGTGATTCTAGACTCTTAAGCAAGAATCACAAGCCTCTTCTACTAGTTCTTCATCTCTCTTCTCTTCTTCTTCTTCTCTCTTTTCTTTGTTCAAGTTCAGCTATTGTTTTGCTTATTTAATGCTTGTTCTCTAACTTCATTTTATAGTCTTGCATTGTAATCTAATTCAAGCTTAGTAGAGTTATATAATAGGTTGGGCACGAAGGAAGGGGAAAAATCCATTTATAAGATAGCTAAAATAAGGGATAGGAAGAGTAAAGATCTTGACCATATTAGATGTATTAAAAATGGAGATGGTAAATACTAGTATGTGATGAGGACATTAAGAAAAGATGGAAATTTTATTTCTCTAGTCTATCATACGAGCATACTTCAAGCACCTGTGATTCGGACGATTACACCATTCACCAAGGCACCAATTTTTTAACATATATACGGAAAATTTCGATGTCCGAAGCACAAGAAGCACTAAGAAGGATGAAACTAGGCAAGACAAAAGATCCTAATGAAATCCCAATAGAAATATGGAAGAACTTAGGAACCCAGGGGCTAGTTTGGTTAACTAAGTTGTTTAATAAGATTATAAGCATAAGGAAAATGCCAGATGAATGGAGGAGAAGCATCATGGTTCCAATTTACAAAAATAAATGAGATACTCAAAGCTGTAATAACTATAGGGGCATTAAATTGATGAGCCATACTATGAACTTATGGGAGAGAGTAACTAAAACCCGTTTGTGACTCTTATGGTGGGAGATCTCGAGAGATATCTTGTTAATTTGGCTTAGTGAGATAAGAGAGGGGTCGAGATGGGAGAGATGGGAGATCTCGCCAGTATGGGCCCAATCACATGCTTTAGGGGGTTTTAAAAACCCCTATCACGTGTGAGAGGTAGATCTCCCATCTCTCTCACTACAACCCTCCTATCTCGTCGGAAAATCGATTTTTGGCTGAAATATTTTGGGGATTCAACTAGATTTCAACTTCCAAACATCCTTAACACATCTACAACATCAGATTTTCATCATTTAAGCCTATTTCAGCTAGATTTTCAACAAAGGTAAGATTTTTTCCCAAATTTTATTTTTTTCAAATAGAATGTTCGACAATGGGTGTGTGAGTCTAGTATAAATATATGTTGATCTACTAGCCTCGATCTACACTTTCATGGAAACAAATTTAATTTTCTGCTATTAACTTTTTTTTATTTTTTGAATTTTCGTATTCAAAAAAATATAATATCTAAAAATTAAAATTAAAAAATATAAAAAAAAATACATATGATATGAATGTGATTATCACTTATGTATAACTACATTGAGAGGGCTACAACCCCATGTAGTCATATTTTGATTATCATGCTTGCTGTATTTTTTATTTAAATAATTATAAAAATAATATTTTATTACAAAAATTCTCTTTTTTTAAATGATGCTCATATTTGTAGTTTATTTTAATAATACAAACATGCTTGTTTGAGCATTGTATATATTCTATCATAGAATAAAGTGTGTTTTGTTGTTTTACAAATTGTTTTTACATGTTTTTAATTATCTAAAAATTATTCTAATGATTATTTGGGAACATTCATGTATATATTTGAGTATTGTAGACTTGTAGCTTAAATGACAACTAGTGGGAGTGGCGGCACTAGCAATGGGACTCAAGACATTGCTTGGCAATATGGGGATCCACTAATTGCTGATAAGAAAAAATCCCGATGCAAGTATTGCCTTAAGACCTTGAATTTTAAGTTCAATCAAATTAAAGCAACACTTGGCTGGTGGCTACAAAGATGTTGCCAAGTGTCCCAAGGGTTCCTTATGAAGTGCAAAAAGCAATTGCAACAACTTTAAAGGGAGGGAGACAAAGAAAGGATGAGATGGCACAAAAGCAAAGGGAATTTGAGGATACAATGCTACACAGACCTTTTGTTGATGTTGATGAGGAGTCAGACAACGATGAGGAGGGGAGGTGTATGGGTATTGAGTCACAAGCCGAGTGGAGACAGATAAAGGTTGCAATGGAAGCTAGCAGACAATCCTTATATTTTGAGAATGTGAGGCAATATGAACGGACAAGAGGAGTAGGTGGTTCAGGGTTAACGGCATCCATGCCACCTAGACATAGTTTTAATGGAAGGGGAGAAGTGAGAGGACTGAAAGGAGGAGGAAGATTGCACATTATGATGCCACATTTGACCAAGACCCCTCCCTCTTCAGGCATCAAGACACCTATCAAAGAAGCATTCCATATGTTTGCTGGAGGTAGAGAAGACAGTGGAGGAGGAAGCTAGGTTGGCGATTAGCAAATTCATGCTCTACAACAACATTGCAGTCAATGTAGCCAAAACACCATACTATCAGGGGATGATCAACGCAGTTGCTAGGGCAAGTGTAAGGTTTAAAAGCCCAACAGCTTGGGAAGTAATAAATAAATATTTACCAAAGGTGAAGCAAGAGGTGGAGGTATACATTGGTTCATTAAAGGAAAGATGGACAACATTTGGTGTTATTGTGATGGTTAATGGATGGACTGGTCCTACTAGACAATCCATCATTAATTTCATGCTAAGCTGCCATGGAAAGACATCCTTCCTTAAGTCAGTGGATGCCTCAGATAAAATCAAAGATGCTGACTACCTTTACAAGCTTCTTAGGCAGGTGATCCTCGAGGTAAGGTCAAGCAATGTCATCTAAATTATCACAGATAACGGTGCTAACTTCAAGAAAGCTAGTGAAATGCTGATGAAAAAGAAGAGCAACAGGATCGACGTCTTTTGGACACCATGTGCAACAGACTCAATTGATCTTATGTTGAAGGACTTGGGGAAGAGAAAGTCAATCAATGTTATGGTTGAGAGGGCCAGAAGGGTCAATAATTTTATTTATAACCATGATTATGTCCTGAAAATTATGAGGAACCACCGTAAGGGTGATCTAATTAGATCTGGATTGACTAGATTCGCCACCAACTATGTAGCTCTGAAAAGCTTCCAAAAGAAAGTGGTGGGTCTATAACACATGTTTGCAAGTGAGGAGTGGTTTAATTAGCGTGGATCTACCCATCCTGATGCAGTAGTAGTCCAACAAACTATTGCTAATGATTCCTTTTGGAGGCAACTAAATAGGACAGTGGACATTTTAGAGCCTAATGTGTTTCGTTTAAGGATGGTGGATTCGAAGAAGAAGCCCACAATGCCCCAAATATATGCTGCCCTCCAGCAAATGAAAGAGTTGGTTAGAGCTGCTGCCCTGGCTCCTTCAAATCCTACAAGAGGATCATCGATGATAGATGGGAGACGCACTTGATGCATCCTTTGCACTTGGCTGGTGAGTCCCTTTTAAGTCTTTAAGTTTTTGTTGTATACTTTAATATACATTGTTAATTTGTTATAACTTATAATTTATATATAAGTAAACGACCAAATCACTAACCAAATTTTTTATTTCCATAATACAAGCTTACTACTTCAACCCAAAGCACCATTACAAGAATGATCTAGGGCTTAATGTAAGGTTGATGAATGCGATGCAAGATGTGGTGGAGAAGCTTGTGCCAAATCCCATCATGTAGGGGACAATTAATGGAGAGGTGAGAACTTATTCAATTGTTTCTTCAACTTCTTACATTAGTGCATATACAGTTGTAAAAGTATAATAATTGAACAATTGGTGTACAGATCAGGGAGTTCAGGGATGTCTCTGGGAGTTTTGGAAAGCCTTCTGCGGTTGCAACTAGGCAAAAAAAAGATCCTAGTAAATAGTCCATTACTATAACTCTACAAGTGATAACTAATAAGTCCATAAAACTATAACCTATAAGTTATATAAGTATTAAGATTTACTTGTCTAATGCATTCGTACAATTGGTTATGCAGCTAACTGGTGGGTGTTATAGCGAACTAGTTCACCAAATCTCAAGGACAGCAATTAAAGTACTCTCACAAACATGCTCATCCTCTGGTTGTGAGAGGAACTGGAGCACCTTCTCGCTTATCCATAATAAGGTACATAACAGATTGGGGCTCAAGGACTTAACGTATGTGCTACAACATGAGGTTGAGAGTAGGGCACATACAAGATGATATGGATGACGAAAATTGGGAACCGATTAAGTTGACTAATATATTCCACGAGCCCCCCCCCCCCCCATATAGGATAAGGAAGATGATGTTATATATCAGTGGGTTAGGGATCGAGGTGGTCCAATGCTAGAAGGGCCAGGAGGGCAGCAGGGTCCTACTATTGCTGCTGCCATAGGACCAGATGTTGTGGCTGACTATATATCTTCTGATGAGGGTCAGGCTACAATAGCAGCATCAACAGGACCAAGTGTACCATTTGTGGAGCCACCTGGTCGACTTGAAATAGATGAGGTGATGTTTAGTAGTGGGAGTTCAGATAATGCTGATGATACCATCCCTCCAAGTCAGCCATCGAGTCATGGAGGCAGTCAAGCAGGTAGTGTTGCTGGTGGACGTCAGGTTCAACAAAGGGAGTCACCTCCACCAAGTCCAAGTCATCCAACACACGCAAGCTGTGGTTCCCTTGTTGCTTGGACTTATACTAGGAGTAGGAAGAGCAAATCAAACCAAGGACAAACGAATGATTATTCGAGCATGTAGGATCTTGAATTGAATATGGGAAGCATGAGCCTAGATCATGGTCAAAGTGGTTCACAGTAGCAAAGTTTCACCAGTTGGCAATCATCGGAGTACCTATACGAGGGTCACAGCACCGGGTCAGATTACATTGGGTATTCTTCTCATGGTGATCATGTTATTCCTCAAGACCCTGCACCTGAAAAGTATACATATGGGAGTGAAGGTGGGTTGTTGACTAACTAATTTAGAAACCCCTACCCATTTATTCAACAACAGCATGAACAGTAAGAATAGCAATGGCCTTTCACCCACCCACGATTGACGGTTAACCCAAAGTGCTATTCCACCATTATTCTGACATGGAGACATATCAGTCCCAGATAAACTTATATGTGACATACTATAGTGATGAGTTGACTTGGGAGTCATATGCGGCCACCGTTCAAAATCAATTAATGCAGAATGTTGAGTGATACTCTTACAGTCTTGTGAACTTATGGATTATGATTTATGACTTACTAAAACTTTTTAAAGTTGAAAATTTTAGAAGACATTTAAGTTCTTTGATAGTTTGATGTATAATGTATTTGATATTTGATAGTTGATGACTTAAATCACTTGATATCTCTATATTACATGTTGTCTAACCTTGCAATTCACAGCATTTCAGTTTTACAAATAGGGTCGACTTAGAAGACATACTTAAGGTTATTTTCTCACAAATCCACGACCATCAGTGTGTTCAAAAGACCTTAAATAGGCTACATACCAAGTTTTAGCCCAACCGGGGCCCTAAAACCACCAAGATGGGCCACTGAGTTTACGCCAGAAAAATGGTATATCTCGACCGAGATGTCGCTGTCACGCCCTCCCAGCCGGTACCCTATCTGGCATACCCGAGAGTGTGATCCACAGCCCGAAGATCAGGTATCGAGTGATCAACCTCCCACATAAACAATAACATAATCATGAACAATCATAACAAGAGTGCGGAAGATAAATCATAGACTCAATAAAGAAAGAATGAATCATAAATGAATTAGAATAATAGATATAATCAGAGTGTCAAACAGATAAGTAAAGTGAAGCAAAATCCCACTTTACAACCAGCGGAAAAGTAGCTCTAAAGAATAAACTAGATAAAAACTAATCCCAGTAGCAAGTACATTGGGTAACTAAATTATTCTCCACTTTGTAGACGACATCCTTGTAGGTATAGATCTCATAAATGGCACAAGGACGCTTCCACTCAATGGTCGGACTAAGCATCGTACGGAGCATAACCACCCGTGGGATCTTCAGAGTAATTGTGGTAACCGCAATCACCTTCCTGGAGATATGTCTCTTCGCCTTGCGCTTCCTCATAGGAACCGTCATAGTACTCAAGACTGCAGGATAGTCTAACAACATTGTACAATAAAGGAATGAGTTTCAAAGAAACTCAAGAAGGGCGCTTAAAATCCATAATAACATAAACGGCAGGATTCCAGAACAATCATAAATGCAATATGATATGAGACAAACAATGAATGAATGAATCTAACTCTAAGTATGCTGGTCTCTATTGGCAGACATGCTTTAAGTCATAGCACCGTACTTCTTTAGGAAAGTCCACTCACATCCTCAACCATTTAAGATATCTTGGATTCTCTCACGGATCATTTCACCGGTCTTGAGCAGCCGATTGGTAATGGGTCCTTCATCCCCCAGGACAAACCTTGGCAGGGGGTTAAGTCAACACACTCTCTCACAACCATTTGGTATAAGTATCGGCGCATGTCGTGGTAAAACCTAGCCAAATGCAAGTCTTCTACTTGGTTACATCAAGTCGGATCCAGATACTTCCATTCCTCGTCCCTGACGATCCTTTCCGGTATCCTTCACACTAGAGTCAGCGTATCCTATGGCACCGACCAACTCGGACTACGGACTCATCAACCCTATTGATCATCCACATATGGTAAACGGGAAGCTCTCACGTCCTCTCACGGGTTGGTTACCGGTCTTAAGCGCCCGTGAGCCCAAGTCTAACCATATGCAACCCTACCAACAAATGGCCCCCACAATGTGATTCCTGTCCTCTCACGGGTTGGTTACCGGTCTTGAGCGCCCATGAATCCCCATTGCTACCACGGGTTGTTCGGTCTCAATACCCCTCCGATTAGGGTCTGACATAACAGGACATCCTAGCCAAACACTACTAGACAATCCTATATATGTCATCCAACAGTTTAGGAAGGTGTCCAGAGGGCATCTCCGGAAACATCCCATAATATTCCCTTAGTAGTCCAAGGACAGAAGTGTCAAAAGGACACCTCTCCTTTCCAAACCATACGTAAGCATACACATGCATCAATTCATATCATCACATATATGGTAACTACATATATGGAAAGAAATCAGTAATTACAATCACTTGTATAACATTGGTAAGTAAATCATTCATGAATCAATTCAATATGAATAAGTAATGCTACTGTAATCAAAGTTATGCAACCGTAGTATATCATTGTAAGAATCTAATTTAGGAAACATATTAATGATATTCAAATATAGAAACTAGATTCATGCTATCTATGTAATTAAGGAAATAACCATCCTTACCTTTTATAACTCGCAAAGAATCCTAAGAAATCAAGTAAGATCTTGGCAAACTTGAGAAGAAGGTCCTAAACAAGTATATACAACATATTAGGAAAGATCCCTAGCAGAATATATATCAAAATATCCGAAAGCAGACCAATTTCGGAGTTGCTGAACTCATTGGTCGAGTGGATTGGTCGAGTGGTCCAACGACCAATCATCGACCAATGCAGCAAATAGCTTATAAAATCAGAGTTTTGAGATATGAAATCCGAATTTGGTGGTTCAAAAGGGTACTAATCAAGAGGTAGACTATATCAGTAGTATTCTAACATAAAGGGGACCTCAAAACACTAATCAAATCAAGGTATCAAGATCCAAATTAGGAAACAAAAAGTTACCATAAATAAATCAAACATGGATCTTGATAAATTTTGAAATAGAAAACAAAGACAAGAACAATAGGAGGATGGATCATTGCTTTGGTAATGAAAACATGAAAACATGCATAGGTCTTCATGGAATAAGGCTTAGAAGCATAAATCTAAATAAGGAAATAAAACCTACCATATATGTACTATCATGCATCATGAAGAACACATAGTAAGGTAGAAGAGAACAACTAGAATTCTATGGATTATGGATCATAGAAAGAAAACACAACCATTAACCACTAACATGATCAATGAAAGAAGATCCAAAGAGATCAGAATTCAGATTAGAAGATTAACAGAGATTAAATCATGGTTTGATCATGAATCCTTCAAAAGCTTGCAATGATCATGGTTAAGATCATTGTTCTAGCCTTAAATCCTTAGGATGATCATGAGAACATGTTCAGAGATGTTTGCAACAGAGGATGCAGCATCTCTTCTACTGTCTCAACTCAAAAAGGAAAGAAAAGCAAAGATGTAGGAGAAGAAGAGAGAGTAGACATACCTTTTGATGCAAAAAGAAGAGTTCCGACGAAGATCCGCCAAGAAAACTCCAAGGATGCAAGAGAGATGACTTGCAGAGGTCTTTGGTCCGCTCCAGAGGGTTTGGAGGCAGCAAATACGAAGTGGACTCGAGGTTAGACTTAAATAGAGCAAGAATCAACCTAATTGCCAAAGACAAGACCCATTGGTCGAGTGGATTGGTCGATGGCCCAGCCGACCAATCAGCCGACCAATGCAGACAAAGAAGGCCAAAACAGGGAATTGAAGGTCCCGATCAAATCCAAACCTAAAGGGGTTTTGCACACAAGTCAAGTGACTTACCTAGTAGGTAGAAATGCCTTCAAACCAAGATAGAGAGCACTCCAAGTCCATCAACTAATTAGATCTTCATCAGGATTCTGTTTCCATAAATAGAACCTCATCATCAACCTTCATGGATTCAAAGCCGACACCAAGTCCTCTACCGGGATGGCCCAAAGCTGACTTCTTACTTTACTTCGGGTCATTGGACCTACAAATAACAAGGTTTCCGGGTCAAGGTTAGGGCTGGGTTTCACATTCTCCCCCCCTTAAAGAAATTTCGTCCCGAAATTGAAAGCGCACGTGCTTCCAAAGAGGTAAGGAAACTTCTCCTTCATGTCTTCTTCCTTCTCCCAAGAAGCTTCTTCAGGGGTATGGTTCTTCCACCGAATCTTCACCAAAGGAATGGCGCGATTCCGCAGCCGCTTGTCCTTCCTATCCAGGATTTCGGCCGGTTCTTCATCATAGGTCAAATCAGCACTAAGTCCTTCAGTGCTTGCTGCAAAATGTGTTCCGGATTCTCTATGTATTTTCGGAGCATCGAAATATGGAACACATTGTGCACACCAGCAAGAGACGGAGGTAATGCTAATCGATACGCAACAGGTCCAACCTTTTCCAAAATCTCGAAAGGTCCAATGTAACGAGGGCTAAGCTTTCCCCTTAACATTGAATCTCATCACACCCTTCATTGGTGAGACCTTCGGAAAGACTTTCTCTCCAACTTGAAATTCCAAATCGGTCCTTCTCTTATCAAGATAAGATTGCTCTCTGATCAGGCGGACTTAATCCTTTCTCTTATCATATCTACCATAGCACTTGTAGCTTCAATCATCACAGACCTAAGACTTTTCTTTCACCCTGCCTCACCCAAGACAAAGGTGTCCTACAAGTACTACCGTACAAAGCCTTGAATGGAGCCATGCCTATTGTTGCTTGATAACCGTTGTTATAGGCAAACTCAACCAAAGCTAGGTGTTCATCCCAATTTCCACCCATATCCACCACACAAGATCTCGAGCATGTCTTCCAATGTCCGAATTGTCCGCTCGCATTGTCCATCGACCGTGGATGATGAGCTGTACTCAAGTTCAATTGGGTTCCCAAGGCCTTCGCAAACTATTCCAAAACCTTGAGGTGAACCTAGGATCACGATCCGAGACAATACTCAAAGGCACACCATGCAGACTAACCACATTATCCACATAAAGCCCGGCTAGCTTATCCGGAGTATGAGTGATCTTCATAGGAATGAAATGGGCTGATTTGGTCAACCTATCAACAATCACCCACACGGTGTCATTGCCTTTACTTGTCCGAGGCAAGCTAGTCACAAAGTCCATGGAGATATCTTCCCACTTCCAACTAGGAATAGGAAGGGGTTGAAGTAATCCAGATGGAGGTTGTCGAACGGCTTTACACACGTTGGCAAGTCTCACACTTGGCAACAAAATCATCAACATCCGCCTTTAGACCAATCCACCAAAAATGTTCCTTCAAGTCCTTGTACATCTTGGTGCTTCCCGGTGTACAAAGAAAGACCGACCGGTGTGCTTCCTTCAATATTTCTTTCTTAACTTCATCGTTTGTCGTGCACACACGCCTTCCTCTAAACAACAAAGCACCATCCATGGATATACCAAAGTCGGGGTCCGACTCAGATTCGAAGAAATCTTCTCAACTTTGGTCAAAAACTCTTGATCGAACTCTGCAGAGCAACAATCTTATCTCTAAGACCAGATCTTGCCGCCATGGCGAAAGAATAAAATCAGAATTCTCGGGACGATTTCCAAATCAAAACTCTCAATAGAAGACCACAATGGTAAACTCAAAGCATTCAAATCCAAAGTCTTCTTCCGGTTCTTCCTACTAAGAGCATCGGCAACAACATTTGCTTTCCCAGGATGATACCGAATATCACAATCATAATCGGAGACGAGTTCCAACCATCTCCTTTGTCTCATGTTCAACTCCTTTTGGGTAAAGAAATATTTCAAACTCTTATGATCCGTGAAAATGGCAATCTTCTCACCGTAAAGATAATGTCTCCAAATCTTCAAAGCAAAGACAACGGCGGCAAGTTCTAGATCGTGAGTGGGGTAATTCCGCTCATAATCCTTCAATTGCCGAGAAGCATAGGCTACGACCTTGCCATGTTGCATCAAGACACAACCCAAACCAATCTTTGACGATCGGTATAAACCGTCATACCACCGGAACTATCGTGTATAGTCAAAACCGGGGCACTTGTCAATCTATCTTTCAACTCTTGGAAATTCTTCTCACAAAGGCGCGACCAAACAAACTTCTCTTCTTTCCCGGTCAACTTAGTCATAGGAGCAGCCAACCGAGAAAAATTCTCAATAAACCTTCGGTAGTAACCCGCCAATCCAAGAAAACTTCTTATTTCCGTTACCGACTTCGGTCTCTCCCAATCAGCCACAGCTTGGACCTTTTCAGATCGACACGAATACCTTCGGCTGAAACTACATGACCAAGGAAAACCACTCTCTTAAGCCGTAAATCACACTTGCTAAACTTAGCAAACAACTTCTTTTCCCGCAACCTTTGCAAAGTGAAACTTAGATGACTCGCATGCTCTTCTTCGCTCTTCGAATAGATCAAGATGTCATCAATGAAAACAATCACAAACTTATCAAGCACATCATGAAATACTCGGTTCATGAGGTCCATGAACACCGCAGAGCATTGGTCAATCCGAAGGGCATGACTCTAAACTCGTAGTGACCATACCGCGTTCGGAAAGCCGTCTTGAAGATATCACTAGACTTCACTTTCAATTGGTGATATCCGGACCTTAAGTCAATCTTCGAGAACACAATCGCACCCTTCAACCGATCGAAGAGATCATCGATTCGGGCAGCGGATATCTATTCTTGATAGTCAACTTATTCAACTCACGGTAGTCGATGCACAAGCGCATACTACCGTCTTTCTTCTTGACGAACAAGACCGGAGCTCCCCAAGGTGACACACTAGGCCGCACGAAACCTCTATCAATGAGCTCATTCAACTGATTTTGCAACTCTTTCAACTCAGAGGAGCCATCCTATACGGAGCTTTAGATACAGGAGCGGCACCAGGGACGAGATCAATAGAGAATTCGACATCTCTGTCCGGAGGCACTCCCGATAGATCATCGTGGAAGACATCAACAAAGTCGCAGACAACTCGACTTCGTCGACTCTTTTCTCCACTATACCCTTGCCTTCGGATGAAGCATCATCCACTAGGGCATAGACTTGCATCAGTGCAGACAGCACCTTCTTACAAACCCTTCTCTTTTCACCTTGAAATTCAAAGACCGGACTTCCACAAATATGGAACCGAATCTTCTTTGAGGAACAAAGGAACACAGCTTTGTGGGCCGTCAACCAATCAATTCCCAAAATAACATCGAAGTCCTTCATGTCAAGAATCACAAAATTGGCTTCCAAGTTCTTCTCACCAATCAACACAGGACATTTAGATAACCCCTTATCTAGTTTCACAACAGACCAAGAGGTGTACTAATCAATAAACAACTAGACAACTTCTCAGGGATTAGGTTAGTCTTCTTGATGAATGCAGATGACATGAACGAATGAGATGCACCCGTATCAAATAAGACAAATGCGAAATAGAAGCGACTAACAATGTACCCGTAATCACATCATGGCTTGGATCCCGCTCAAGATCGGAAATACCGAAAACTCTACCGAGGGAGGAGCAGGAGCACTCTTCACCACCGGGCAAAGGTGGCAGTGCCGCTTCGGACAGCACGAGCAAAATGACCAGCTTGCTTGCAGAGAAGCAAACAGATTGCCGGATCCAACAGGGTGGCTGCAACAGAGGGCTTCGAACAAAAGGCCTTGCACTCGCACTTGCACTTGCACTTGCATTTGCTGGTAGTCGGTTTCCGCCATACCGTTTAAACCGGCCGGGCCGCTGAAAACCCGTGTTCCGACCTACACTCTTAGCCCGAAAGGTAGGAGTGGGGTAGGGTGTAGGTCTCACATAACGACGGTCATTGCGATCCACCAAACCAGAATTCCTTGACCGCCAAGGCTTTTGCACACGAGCACTTTCCTTCTCTGTTTCTTCCAACTTCTTCGAGTTCGCACCACTTGAGCATAGCTCACTATAGGCCGGACCGTGAGATAAGCTTTAATGGCAGGTGGCGCTAGTCCTTTGAAGAACTTCTTTGCTTTGGCGAGGTCTTCCTTCAAAGAGTCTGGAGCAAAGAAATGAAGCTCCTCGAACTTCGTTGGTACTCCAACACGGACAAAGTTCCTTGAGTCGAATCATAAACTCAGCTTCCTTTGCATCCTTCACCGCCTCGGGAAAGTAATTCATACAAAAAGCCTCTTTGAATAACTCCCAAGTTACAACTCCCGCATGCAAACCTTCCAAAACAGACGAGTGGAAATCCACCATGCATCAGCTTCTTGTTGCAACTTCGCTCAAAGAAACAAAATCTTCCGAGCTTCCGAGCATTGCGGATGTCGGAAAGCCTTCTCCAACTCACGAAGCCACTTGTTAGGAAACAAGGGGTCCTTGGTAACTCCAAGAAAAGTGGGTACTTGCATCTTCGTAAAACTCTCCATCAAAGTAGTATGAGGAGTTCCAGCTAAACCTCCCGCATTCAGATCTGCGGCATGAGGATTCACATTAGCACCAGCCCGGGTCTCCTTATGCAGAGTCATGAAACCCACCAACATCTGGTTGAACCGAGCCGCTTGTCGCCGCATCATATTGCCCATGATATTGGCAATATCTCCCGAAACTTCCAACATTCGGGGCACCAGGGATCTCATGAGTACCCCGATCAGCATTTGGTATCTCACCACCTCCATGAGGTACTTCACCACCTCCCCGAGGTATTTCACCACCTCCATGACCACCGGATTCACCACGCCCACTTCTCGTAGTAACCATTCTCGCAAAACCGAGAACATCAAAATACCGAATTTCAAGATTCAACATAAACCACAAGTCCAAAAGATTTGAAAACTTAAATCATGCTCAAATATATCCATATAGTCATCAAACAATATTCCATAAGGCAAAAATCACATTTTCCAAAAATTCAACAGCAAATGAGGTCACTGTGACCATTGGTCGAGTGGTTGGTCGAGTGACCCCCGACCAATCGCCGACTAATGAAGATGTAATGCGAAAATTCGCATTATAAGCCTCATTTCCACATTCCAACCTCATTCTAACTTCTTCCAAAGGTGAGAGAGCTCTAGGGAAAATATCCAAGAGTTCCCACAAGTGTTCTTGAGGTGATTTAGTGCTTCAACAACAACACCACAACACACCATCTTCACAAACAAGGTAAATCTCTCATTCTTTCTTCCATTTTCATCTTCTCATGCTTGCATTTCAATAAAACCATGCTTTACTTGTATCCAATGCTAGAAATCATGCTTAGGAATGCTTAGAAACATATTCCCTAGGTTTTAAACACAATGACATGCATAGACAACAAGTTTTAACACATTTGGTGCTCATCTCGCAAAGTTTTATACCGAAATCGATATCTTTAGAAAAATTTCGTTTTCTCTCAAACCGCTTGAAATTTTCGCACGAGATCAAATGCTACATGCTCAAGATGACATTGTAGATAGGTCCATACAATTTGATTTAACCAATTTCAACTTTTCAAAAATCCAATTTTGACCTAAATTGCAAAATCCCCAAATTTCTTCTTGCTGAATTTTTCGCTTTAATCCATGTTTTCGATCGATTTTCATCAAAACAACTTCATAGACATGAAATTCCAAGTATTGTGCACATGCTAGTATGTTCAAATCAAATTTCCCCCAAATTTGAAATTTTCCGAAAAATTACGAAAATACCCTTTTGGCTCAAATCTTGAAATAGCACTAATTGGAAATGTCTCTTGTCTCTTCCACGGATACATCATGCGGAGGGGAGGACGAGGAGGAGGTAGAGGTCGAGGTCGCATCGTAGGTGCTCTTAGGGGCAGAGGTCGGTTCCTTTCGAGCCCAGAGAGGAGGTTAGGAGACCGGACCTATTTGACACACCTCGAAGCCGAGTTTCGTACGAGGCCTACTTCAGCTATTGTAACATCGAGATGGGGCGTCTACTTCACTTACGCCAGCTCGAGCCTTCAGGATCCGGCAGAGGTTCGACACTTTACAAGTGGACTCACCTCTTCACCGAGGATTTGCCGGTATACCCGGAGCTAGTGAGGTTGTTCTTCAGCAACCTTACTTACACAGAGGAGGCTCGGGGCCGTGGACATCCACTCGACTTGTCCTCGTGGAGCAGTGGTCCTTCGCACTCGGATTCGCTTCTCTACCCGGACACCGGCCGAGATCTTGCAGTGTCCCTTACTACCCACAAGCAGTGTGTGTGGATACCTGCAGGAGCAGATCCGGGACAGCCATCCGATGCCGTACGAGCTTCGCGAGATATGCTCTACGCTATGGGATAGCCGCCGATGCTTCACACCGTGGACTAGCGGACGGATGACGGGTTCTGCACGTATTATCGGTCGCATAGTCGGCCGAAACATCATGCCGAAAGCCGGACATCACCATCGGGTCACAAGTGATGGAGGCCTTGGTCATTTACCGCATCTACATGGGCTTCGAGATCGATCTTTCCTACATCATTCAGCAGGTCATGCGGACTTAGTTCTGCGGCCTAGCATGCGGAACCTTTGCTATGGGAGGCTTCGACTTTGATCTTCAGGCATTTCGGGGTGAGTTTCGAGGATACTCCGATGGACACTAGATCACAGTGGATACCCCATTGGGACTCGGACCATTCGACGGATGAGACTACATCGTTAGAGAGATCTCCCGGTCCAGAGGGTGAGGATGATGATGAATCAGTAGGATGAGGATCAAGGATTAGAGGATGGAGGAGAGGATATCGGTCCCGATAGTGATGATCAGGCCGGAGATGATACAGATATGCGCGAGGCCGAGCCCGTGCATCACGAGTTTCCTTCATCACATTTCGAGGTGAGCGGCCCTTCACATGCGGTTCCGGAGACTTCGGATCTTGGTGCACAGATGAGATCGATGACTTCCATGCTAGAGAGGATGGAGGTCGACAGAGCAGATGTACGAGAGGATGGAGTCTCGACAGGATAGGATAGAGCATCAGTGACTCAGCCTAGCGGAGGAGTTCGAGCATACAGAGATCGTAGTAGATCACCTAGATAGACCGTACTTTAGGATTTTCCATTTATGCATTTCGGATGTAATCATTGTAAAAACTTTTGAAATTAATGAAGTTCATTTTGTTTCTCTTTAATTATTGTATGTTATGCACTTTTATTTTCCTTGCATTAGTGACATTTGTTCAAGTATAATTATGGTATGTTATTCGAAATGTTCGTTATGCCTCAAAGTTCAAGTTTCTAATTCAGTGTTCTATTATTCACTTCTAAGAGTAGAAGAGTCATTTCAGATCAATGACTCAGAATGTTCAGTTGTTGTCTTTTGTGGTTAGGATCTCCTCGAACCTTGGGCTCGATACCAATCATCACGCCCTCCCAGCCGGTACCCTATCTGGCATACCCGAGAGTGTGATCCACAGCCCGAAGATCAGGTATCGAGTGATCAACCTCCCACATAAACAATAACATAATCATGAACAATCATAACAAGAGTGCGGAAGATAAATCATAGACTCAATAAAGAAAGAATGAATCATAAATGAATTAGAATAATAGATATAATCGTAGTGTCAAACTGATAAGTAAAGTGAAGCAAAAATCCCACTTTACAACCAAGCGGAAAAGTAGCTCTAAAGAATAAACTAGATAAAAACTAATCCCAAGAGCAAGTACATTGGGTAACTAAATTATTCTCCACTTTGTAGACGACATCCTTGTAGGTATAGATCTCATAAATGGCACAAGGACGCTTCCACTCAATGGTCGGACTAAGCATCGTACGGAGCATAACCACCCGTGGGATCTTCAGAGTAATTGTGGTAACCGCAATCACCTTCCTGGAGATATGTCTCTTCGCCTTGCGCTTCCTCATAGGAACCGTCATAGTACTCAAGCACTGCAGGATAGTCTAACAACATTGTACAATAAAGGAATGAGTTTCAAAGAAACTCAAGAAGGCGCTTAAAATCCATAATAACATAAACGGCAGGATTCCAGAACAATCATAAATGCAATATGATATGAGACAAACAATGAATGAATGAATCTAACTCTAAGTATGCTGGTCTCTATTGGCAGACATGCTTTAAGTCATAGCACCGTACTTCTTTAGGAAAGTCCACTCACATCCTCAACCATTTAAGATATCTTGGATTCTCTCACGGATCATTTCACCGGTCTTGAGCAGCCGATTGGTAATGGGTCCTTCATCCCCCAGGACAAACCTTGGCAGGGGGTTAAGTCAACACACTCTCTCACAACCATTTGGTATAAGTACTGGCGCATGTCAGGGTAAAACCTAGCCAAATGCAAGTCTTCTACTTGGTTACATCAAGTCGATCCAGATACTTCCATTCCTCGTCCCCGACGATCCTTTCCGGTATCCTTCACACTAGAGTCGGCGGATCCTATGGCACCGACCAACTCGGACTACGGACTCATCAACCCTATTGATCATCCACATATGGTAAACGGGAAGCTCTCACGTCCTCTCACGGGTTGGTTACCGGTCTTAAGCGCCCGTGAGCCCAAGTCTAACCATATGCAACCCTACCAACAAATGGCCCCCACAATGTGATTCCTGTCCTCTCACGGGTTGGTTACCGGTCTTGAGCGCCCATGAATCCCCATTGCTACCACGGGTTGTTCGGTCTCAATACCCCTCCGATTAGGGTCTGACATAACAGGACATCCTAGCCAAACACTACTAGACAATCCTATATATGTCATCCAACAGCTTTAGGAAGGTGTCCAGAGGGCATCTCCGGAAACATCCCATAATATTCCCGTAGTAGTCCAAGGACAGAAGTGTCAAAAGGACACCTCTCCTTTCCAAACCATACGTAAGCATACACATGCATCAATTCATATCATCACATATATGGTAACTACATATATGGAAAGAAATCAGTAATTACAATCACTTGTATAACATTGGTAAGTAAATCATTCATGAATCAATTCAATATGAATAAGTAATGCTACTGTAATCAAAGTTATGCAACCGTAGTATATCATTGTAAGAATCTAATTTAGGAAACATATTAATGATATTCAAATATAGAAACTAGATTCATGCTATCTATGTAATTAAGGAAATAACCATCCTTACCTTTTATAACTCGCAAAGAATCCTAAGAAATCAAGTAAGATCTTGGCAAACTTGAGAAGAAGGTCCTAAACAAGTATATACAACATATTAGGAAAGATCCCTAGCAGAATATATATCAAAATATCCGAAACAGACCAATTCTGGAGTTGCTGAACTCAATGGTCGAGTGGATTGGTCGAGTGGTCCAGTCGACCAATCAGTCGACCAATGCAGACAGTAGCTTATAAAATCAGAGTTTTGAGATATGAAATCCGAATTTGGTGGTTCAAAAGGGTACTAATCAAGAGGTAGACTATATCAGTAGTATTCTAACATAAAGGGGACCTCAAAACACTAATCAAATCAAGGTATCAAGATCCAAATTAGGAAACAAAAGTTACCATAAATAAATCAAACATGGATCTTGATAAATTTTGAAATAGAACACAAAGACAAGAACAATAGGAGGATGGATCATTGCTTTCGGTAATGAAAACATGAAAACATGCATAGGTCTTCATGGAATAAGGCTTAGAAGCATAAATCTAAATAAGGAAATAAAACCTACCATATATGTACTATCATGCATCATGAAGAACACATAGTAAGGTAGAAGAGAACAACTAGAATTCTATGGATTATGGATCATAGAAAGAAAACACAACCATTAACCACTAACATGATCAATGAAAGAAGATCCAAAGAGATCAGAATTCAGATTAGAAGATTAACAGAGATTAAATCATGGTTTGATCATGAATCCTTCAAAAGCTTGCAATGATCATGGTTAAGATCATTGTTCTAGCCTTAAATCCTTAGGATGATCATGAGAACATGTTCAGAGATGTTTGCAACAGAGGATGCAGCATCTCTTCTACTGTCTCAACTCAAAAAGGAAAGAAAAGCAAAGATGTAGGAGAAGAAGAGAGAGTAGACATACCTTTTGATGCAAAAAGAAGAGTTCCGACGAAGATCCGCCAAGAAAACTCCAAGGATGCAAGAGAGATGACTTGCAGAGGTCTTTGGTTCTGTTCCGGAGGGTTTGGAGGCAGCAAATACGAAGTGGACTCGAGGTTAGACTTAAATAGAGCAAGAATCAACCTAATTGCCAAAGACAAGCACCCATTGGTCGAGTGGATTGGTCGACTGGCTGGGCCGACCAATCGGTCGACCAATGCAGACAGCAAGGCCAAAACAGGGAATTGAAGGTCCAGATCAAATCCAATCCTAAAGGGGTTTTGCACACAAGTCAAGTGACTTACCTAGTAGGTAGAAATGCCTTCAAACCAAGATAGAGAGCACTCCAAGTCCATCAACTAATTAGATCTTCATCAGGATTCTGTTTCCATAAATAGAACCTCATCATCAACCTTCATGGATTCAAAGCCAGACACCAAGTCCTCTACTGGGATGGCCCAAAGCTGACTTCTTACTTTACTTCGGGTCATCGGACCTACAAATAACAAGGTTTCCGGGTCAAGGTTAGGGCTGGGTTTCACAGTCGCCATCTCGGTCAAGATCTCGGTATTCTGAGATGGCGAGATCTCCCACCATGGAGATACTTAAACATAATTACGGAGAACCACTTTGGGTTTATGCCAGGAAGATCTACAACGGAGGCTATTTACCTAATTAGGAGACTTATGAAAAGGTATAGAGAGCGTAGGAAAGATCTTCATATGGTATTTATTGACCTAGAAAAAGCTAATGATGGCGTTTTTAGAGAGTTAATTTGGCAAGTACTAGGGAAAAAAAGTTTTGCAAGTAAATATGTGGACATGGTTAAAGATATGTATGATGGTTCAGTGATAAGTGAGAACAGTGGGGGGACAAAGTAATGAATTCCCAATTACAATTGGGCTACATCAGGGATCAACTTTAAGCCCATATTTATTTGCACTTGTACTGGATGAATCAACCAAAGACATTCAAGACAAGGTCCCTTGGTGTATGCTTTTTGCTGATGATATTGTGTTAATAGATGAGACTCATGTGGAGATTAATACCAAGTTAGAATCATGAAGAGCAACTTTGGAATCAAGAGACTTTAAACTAAGTAGAACGAAGACAGAATCTAGTTTGTAACTTTAGTCATGATCAAGCAGACGATAAGGTGGTGAAAGTTGACGATATAGAGATTCCTCAGAATGATTGTTTTAGGTACCTAGATTCAACCATAAGAAAAAGAGGTGATATAGAGGATGATGTTTCTCAAATAATTAAAATAGGGTGGATGAAGTGGAGAGGTGCATCCAAGGTCTTGTGTGATCGACGTATTCTATTAAAGCTTAAAGGAAAATTCTATAAGACCACCATTCAACCAGCTATGATGACGATACAGAGTGTTAGGCTGTTAAAAAGAATCATAAAGAGAAACTCAATGTAGCAGAAATATGGGTACTAAGATGGATGAGTGGCAAAACTAGGAAGGATAGATAAGGAGTGATCATATTCGAGTTGGTCTAGGAGTTGCTCCCATAAGTGATAAGCTTCGAGAAAGTCCTTTGAGGAGGCACGACCACGTTTAACAGAGATCTATGAATGCCCCTGTACGAAGAAGAGCTAGGGGCAGACCTAAAATAACCTTAAGAGAAGTGGTGAGAAAGGATATGCATAGCTTAGGCCTTGTATCTACCATAGCCTCAAATAGAACTGATTGGAAGGCAAGAATCCATGTAACTAACCCTATTTAGTTGGAACAAGGTTAATTGTTGTTGTTGTTGTAATCTAATTCAAGAAATTCCAAATATCTCGAAAGGAAGAAAAGCGAATTTAGAAGGGACCTTATCTATGTCAACTATAATCCAACTTTTTCTTCTTTTTTTTTTTTTTTTTTTTTTTTGGGGGGGGGGGGGGGCAAAAGAATCTCATTCATAAGTGCAGGAATAGCACTTGGGATCAGAATTACAAAGCTCTGACACCCATGGATTGGAACATGGCCAATCAAACGTCACTGCTGATTTAATTGCCTTCCAAGCTAGAGAATAAGCAATAGAGTTACGTTCTCTAGGAAAATAAAAGAAAATCCAAGACCCAAAATAAGTGGAAAGATGACATATATCATCCACAACATTCTTCAGAACAAAGGAACAGAAACTCGAGCTGACAGCATATTGATCAAGGCCTGGCAATCACTTTCCACTACTAACAAATCCACAGCTTCAGCCACAGCTAATAGCAAACCTTCCCTTATAGCCAATGCTTCACTTTCAAGAAGAGATGAGAAAATGTAAGGAAGAGAGAAAACAGCAGAAAAAATCCCCAAACTACCTCTGATAATAAAGCCTATACCACTTTTAGAATCCAATATGGCTGCATCAGTGTTGAGTTTAGAAGTGCCCTTTGGGGGGCGCGGGGGGGAAGGGAATCCAGTGCTTATTATATAAAAGCCTTCTCTCTACCTGCTGTGCTCAAGAGTTTAATACAGGTTTAGTAGCTGAATTGAAGTCTTCGAAACTTATCATAGCCTCCGGTAAAACCTCAGAGGGAGTACTACAGACTGCATCAAACATCAACCTATTTGTGGCCTTCCATAAATTCCAAAAACTATAAGCAGCCACCCCTGCTATCCTCTGTCTCAAGCACTTATCAGATCCTCTCCTGCTCCAGGCTTCAATAAAACCATAATCCAAATCCTAAATTGTTCCAGAAAGAAGGGGAGGAAAAGGAGTCTAAAAAGTTCAACCAGTACCCAGTATAACCTCTATTACAACCCAAACCAAGAGCCATGAAAGTATGAAACACTTCAGTTGAACAAATGAAATCCTACGCACCAATGTACAAAACAGAAAACAATCACACAACTATAACACAAGTGCTTGGTGGATCGAAAAGGTGCCTACATCCATGGAGAAAGAAGACCAGTTTTCACTGACAATGGATATAAGGTTACACTCACTCTTCCTCACGCTTCTCTGTGTTCACAAAGAATTGCAATAGCCCTCATAACCCCCACCTTTGGGAATAAGAACATCATCAACTTCACTAAATTTATTAAAGTCATTTATCAAATTACTGTAGATAAATTCCAAATCAAGATGCCCTTAATAACGGTACCAAACCAAATGAAAATTTTCGGTCTAAGAAGTCTACAGATAAAGACACCATTCCTCAATGACCAAACAAGAAGCAATTCCAATTCTGTATTGCCAATGACCATTACTCTTCGGCTTGCGTAGAAAAACTACAATCTAGACAATTAAGTTACAATGTGCATTACCAACAAAAATCTTTAATAATCATAGTAAAAGAACTATGCATATTAGCAATCAATATTTCAATCCAAGCAGCAGTTCGCATTAAAGCAAGAGAATAACCATTACTATGCCAATTTATAAGCTATATGGACCCACCAACCGATTCCTGAACACAAAGTTTAATTCACACCTTCATGTACAGGAATAAGATCAATCACACTTACCGACATTTGAAAGGGTTACAGAAATTTCCACGAATAAGAAATGCAGATGATCGAAAATAAAATAAAATAAAAGTTACTGAAAAACAAAAAAATAGGTTGAAGGAATGTAACTGTAAATGAGTGAGACAAATGGATTTCAGTTTCAGTGACAGCCACCTTCGAACCAACTGCTTGCAGCGAGAAACTCTCGCGCCCTCAAAATGTTTGTAAATTATTCGAGCGGTGGGAACTTTTCAGTTCTCCATATACGAAAAAAATGGGCGCCGGAAACAAAATTAGTTAAAGATTGAAAAGATTATGAACCGGCCCTGCTTGGCTTGAACCACCTGAGCCTGGATTAGTGGGGATCTTCTCTACCCAGCCCGCCCTTCCACGCATCCACTCACATTTACATTAGATAATGGGACTCACGCTCATGTTAGTGTGTGGGGTAGATGGGTAGAGGTGCAGGCTGAGTGGAGAGGATCCTGGATTGACCCAATTAGGCCTGGGTTGAATCGCTCAACCCACATTAGGAATTAAATTCAAGATTACATAATTGTTTTCTAGTTAGTGTTTTGTTCACATATCAATGATATACGTTGTTCCGCATTTTCTTTTCTTTTTTTTCTTCTTTATTTTTTGTGTCTGAGATTCATCTAGGCCAGCTTGCGCGCACTTCAATTACATCCTCAGAGAGAGCTTTGTCATTCGCAAGGTTGAACCCATGACCTCTCCCTTGAGAAGTATGGATCTTACCACTCTACCAACTCTGCATTTACATGTTCGGCATTTTTTATTGATTTACGTTAAATTAACAACATTTTCTAAGAAAGATTTATTTGTTCTTTTTTTTTATTTTTATTTTTTTTTATTTTCTTTTGGTAATAAAAGAACTTTATTGATTCAAATGAAAACCTCTAGGAATCTTACACAAAAGGAAATCAAAGAGCAGGACCCAAGATAAAAAAAAATGGGGTGGGGAATGTTGATACACAAACCAATCCTGGGATAATGTTGTTGATTTGGCAAGCTCGGCTGCCGCAAAGTGTGCTTCTCGGGGAACATGAGAGAAGGTGCATTCAGTGAGAGATTCGGCTAACTTGAGTATATCATTGATTAAGTGGGAGATTTTCCAGTTGCAGCGAGACGTTCGATTGAAGGTAGAGAGCACTCATTTGATTGTCACTTTCTATGCGAACATGAGAGAGCTTATAATCAACTGCAAGGGAGAGGCCTCGCCGAATGGCTTGTGTTTCTGAAATAAGAGAGTCTTGACATCCTGTTCCTTGTCCAAAAGCAAAGACCACTTGATAGTTATGGTCTCATGCTACCCCTCCGATCCCATATTGATGTGAACCAGAGAAAGAGGATCCATCCACATTGAGTTTGATCTGTCATGGCATCAGGGGTTCCCACCTTATGAGCCTTGATGTTTCTCGGACTGGTGTTTGAGAGGAGGGAGGGGAGAATTCGATGATAGCTTGTTGTAGTCTCTATAGGGCATATTGTGACCTCAATACTTGAGTCGAGTGGGTGATAAGAATATAGTAGCCTCAAAGAGTCTAGAGTGCGATGAGGGTGTGTATGGCTTGTTGGTTGTGTGAGGATGATGGGGTAGACTTGGAGACAAGGGCTTGAAGTTGAGAACAGAAAGGTTGTGATGGGTTCCCCTTGTGAAGTTGCAAGGTATGCCATAATTGAAGGATAAAAGGACAAGATGTAAAGAAGTGTTTGTGTAGAAGCATTGGGGTGACCACAGGTGATGCATTGGGGGGTACTTGACAACTTCTCGACAGCAAAAGATCTGCTATAGGTAATTTGCCATGATCATCAACTTAGTCATAATTCGTAAGTAGTAGAGACCCATAGACCTAGGAGGGGAGAAGGTATGAAAAGATAGAGGTTTGAACCTAAGACCTTCTTGCCTTACAACATCTACATAAGAGGCTATCCAGGGGCAAAACCATGATTCAACATTGGGGGGCCAAAGAATGAATGTTCAGATCACCTTCCTGTTGGAAAAACACTAATGTTTTTTCACCACACAAATTGTGTGGGCCCTTATAAGACCCACTGGGCGTCCACCTTTGAATTATTTTATTATATTACGGCATAGGCCTACATATATTTTGTGGGGCCACACATATTTGGAAAAAGAAAAAAAAAGGTATATTATTGATAATGATTTTTTTTCCGACAAAATATAGAGAAGTTAAAGCAACAATTAAAAAAAATGACACATGACTTCAACCCTAAAAAGTTAGATGCAAACCAAAATGTTCTTTGGAATTTTCCCTTTTTTTTTAATTTTTATTTAGGAGATGCAAATCAATGGTAGTTAATTACCTAACTAACTATAGACTTTTTTTTTTTTGGTACAAAGGGGCTTTATTATGCTGAGGGATGGGGATATT